>NC_056748.1:256958154-257173154 GCF_019279795.1 Protopterus annectens | reverse complement strand
CTCAACAGGTAGAATCAGATTTGGTAGAAAATGCAAAGACACTGGAATTTTTCAAGTGTAAAAAAGAGAGAATGCACGAATGAGTCAATCACATATAGTTGTATTTCATTTTATATAGTGTATGTAACCAGGAATGTGCAGGAAAATTAATGTTTGAAAGAAAAAGTGGTGGTTGTAAAGATGTGCCAGAGTGTGTAATAGCAGCTGTGAATATGTAAGTTAGGATTAGTGCAAAGGATGGGTAAGGGGATATCGTCAGCGCTGTGTATGCTTTATATTGTTTGTATTCTGTTAATCTGTATGGTTAGGGGCAAGGATATTGCTAGGATTAGGACACATGAGAAAAATGGTGCAGGGGGATGAATACACTACAACTATCTTCAGAGCAAATTTGACTGTTTAATGGATGTGTTATGGAAAGGATTTTTTTCAAAGTTAAGATATAGGGTTCCAGTTAGAGGCACATTTAGGGTTAGGGTTAGTCCTCCCGTCCACCATTTTATTAACATAATGTGTTAGCGTTAGAGGCAGGGATAGGATTAGGATAAAGGTAAGGGTTAGCAAACATGAGTAAGATGGTGCAGAGGGCAGAAAACCCTACAACTACCTTCAGGACAAACATGTCTGAATAGTGGTAGTGTTAGGGAAAGGATATGTCCTAAGATGAGGTGTAGAGTTCGGCTTAGAGTCAGGATTAGGATTAGTCCCAATACACCATGTTGCTAATGTGCACTAACCCTAACCATGCCCCTAACCCTAATGCTGCCCTTTACCGTAGAAAAAAGTCTGTCCATCATAACATCACTACATAAGACAGCTCAGATTCAAGCCACATACAAAAACAAACACATCAAATCTATACCTTTATCTAGCCTAGACGTGCCCAACCTGCGGCCCGCGGGCCGCATGCGGCCCTCAGAGCTCTTCCATGCGGCCCTCAACCTCTAACTGCAACATCGATGTATGCATGCCCCAAAACACTTTTTTTTGTTTTGTGTTTTTTGCTCCCATGACCTGTAACGATAATGTTGGTGTGCGCATGCGCCAAAGCACCTTCTAGTTTTGTTTTTGAGCCAAAAAAGGGTCAGTGTGTTTACGCCATTATTTTGCGCCGAACAATCAGTGTGTGTGTGTGTGTGTGTGTGTGTGTGTGTGTGTGTGTGTGTGTGTGTGTGTGTGTGTGTGTTCTTGCTGAAGAGGGACTCATGTATGGATTTGCCGCTGTTCCCTTTGAAAGGGACAGCAATTACCTGTGCTAATAGGTAAGTATGGCGTGAGTGAGTGCATGCATGAAAGCAGAATTGTGTGTGTGAAAGTAGAAGAAGAGTGTGTGTGTGTGTGTGTGTGTGTGTGTGTGTGTGTGTGTGTGTGTGTGTGTGTGTGTGTGCATGAGAGAGAGAGAGAGAGACGCATGCACAAAGAGGCTAACAATGATCATTCTACCTACTGAACACAAACAAGTTAGGTCACAAATATATCATACATTAAGAGTACAATTTCATTAAATTGCGGCTTTCCTGACAGGGAGAGTGTTGTATTGAACATGAACTCATACCTCTTAACTGTATGGATTTTCAAAGAATGTCTGGATTTTTGCCTTATCTTCCAATTTGTGTCTTTTGCTTAGGAAAATAAAGTAGTCATCCAAGGTAATGCAGTTCCAGGGAGTAAGAATGAGACAGCAGCCTAGTGTTAATGGGTCAGTAGTGGACTGACTATGTGGGATTGTAGCATATAAAGTTGTGTTGTTTTTTCAGACAAACAAAAAAGCACCTAGTACTGTTTTTTCATTGGTGGATTCTAAGCAGTGGTAGATTGGACAACAGTAAGCTTAGCTTTGGCGGATCATCAATACTGGCAAATCAAGTGAGTACAATGTCATTTTTTAAATGTTGGGGATTTTAGTGTGTATGTGTGTGCTTATGTGTTGGGAGTGCTGCAACAGTAGATGATTATTAAAGACAGAGACTTATGGACTGTGGAGAATATGTTTCTTTGTTTCAAAACCTAATACTTGGGTACGCATGCCAGAAGTAGATTTTTTAAGACATAGTTTCTTGCCATTTACAGTGGATGGATATTTACATTTAATGGACAATGTATTAGTGTGGGCCTGTGGGGTTCTGAAGGATGCCAAGTCTACCACTGCCAATGTCTTGTAAAGTGACCTGGAAATGGATATTGGGATGTTACTGAAAAAATATAGTAAGTGGGCTTAGAAATATAGTTTAATCAAACAAAGTGTACTTTCAATTTACAGGCCATAATTTAATTTATTTCAGGTAGTCCAGATACTGGTAGATTGTATACCATTAGACTTAATTAGGGAGAGCTGTCATTCTGGGGAAACAAGCAGCCCTAGTTTCAGTGAAAGCTCTGTGGTTGCTTGCAGGTATGAAGTTGCAGGATGTTGATGCAATGTGTTTTATGTATTATTTTTAATGCATTTGTCATTTCAAAGCATAGTTTTCTTTGATGCAAAAGAAGGCAGTACTGAATGAGCCATATAATGTTTAACTGACAATAATGGGATAGAAAGATTATAAGTGATGTATAATGTTTGCAGCTACAGTTGTTTCAATGGTGTCTGTAATGCATAACTATTTTTGGGCCTGTGTTCTACTTTCATTTTTCGCTTTGTCCAGATTTCTTGCTCTAAGGTTGAGAGGTATGGTTCCATACTAAATCAGAAGTTGCATTTACCTTGGAAGATTTTTCGGCATAATTATCAAAAACAGAGCCTTTTTAATATCTCTGCTTATTTCCAATATAAACTGTCATGCAACCTTGCAAATAACCTTCTTATTAAGCTACTTTACTTCTTTTGGAATTGACAGGTATGATTCATCTGTTCGGACATAAGCATAGAATGCTAATGTGACTTTGATTTCTTGCAGCAGTCTGTGGTTTACATAATCACAATAACTTTCCTGTGTTTCTAGGTGTGTAATCAATTTAACAGTTTTAAAGATGTTTTCCAAAAATAAATAAATAATCATCTGTACACTTTGAGCTATTGACAAAGTCTGGGAATTTGTGTTTTTCTAAAGCGAAGGTCAGCATTACAGCTCAGTAAACTGTCAGTCTGTGAGTAACTTCTGCACAAATTAAAATGTCTGAATGTCAAATGGCTTTAGATTGGAGGGAAGTTTATTTTTATTTATTTTATTTTATTTTACATTTGTTTACTGGGAAAGTCCGACTGGGCACAGGTCCATTTTCAGCAGAGGCCCGGGGAGAAAAGCTCCAAAAATAACACAAAACAGTATAATACATGAGAGAGACAGACAGCAAATTATGGATGTAGTACTCATACAATATGGCAGAGATTGCATCTCGTAACAGTGAGAATCATTGTGGTACAGAATAAACTTAAAAACATTTTTTTTACAGTTATAATTACAGCAAGGCAAATATCAATGAGTTAAGTTTTTAGGAGAAAGCTGTTTGTACATAGCTGAAGCTCTGAGACAATCTTTTGGTATGGATTAACCTGGGGATTGACACAAGTTATATGTTTACACCAGTATGTAGCATTATAGTTTATGGTTTTCTTATTGATTTACTTTTTGCCGAGCAGTTGTTTGTTGATTTATTGATGGTCCTTTTGGTGGCGGGAAATTTAATGGATGAATCTATCTCTATTATGATTTTTTTTTCAAATATTTTGACTTTCAGACAATTTCATTCAGTGAGTGGGTGTCATGTGATTACTGAGGTTGCCTATTTTACAAGTAGGGGCTTTTTGTGTGTGTGTGTGTGTGTGTGTGTGTGTGTGTGTGTGTGTGTGTGTGTGTGTGTGTGTGTGTGTGTGTGTGTGTATGTGTGTGTGTGTAAGAGAGAGAGATTTAATATGTATACTGAATATAATTTTGCAAATGGAATTCTTAGTTAAACATGCCCCTCTTCTTGGGCAACTAGAGTAACCAATATTAGATCTTAGCCATCCAGCTAGGAAAGGTTAGTACATGGATTTTCCATCTGGTTTGATGAAGGCTATGCTACTTACCCAAGGACTACATTTATGGCTATCCATCCAGCCATCATGTTGCTGAACTACATTGTTTGATAATGATGGGAGCTTTTTACATAAGTTGAAGGTTTTTGTGTCAAGAACCTGTCCATAAAAAGTGGCTTGTTTATGTGGCAGTGAAGGCTGTGGTCTTTGTAGTGAGCATTTTAAGTATAGCCAGTATTTCTGAGGTAGAGGAAGTCTCTTAAGGCAGGATCTTTCTTAGCCTGGAAAGCAAGCCAATGGTGAAATTTATAGGAGCCAGTGAGAGACAGAGGAAAGCAAGAAGCTTTTTAGTCTGTTTGGATAACTAAGTGAACTTAGTCCTTTGACCTTTTTTGGCAGAAATGGTTGCAGTCTTTCTTTTGGCAGGGTGTTTTGCTGAGGCACATGTCAAAAGGGGCATTGCACTCAATAATGGCTCTTGTAAAGGAAGAATACAGGGATGTTATGACCTCTTTGTCCCTGGATGAGATACCCTTACTAATGAATTGGGCCATGTAAAAATCTTTCCTTACAACGGAGACAATGTGTTGGTCAAAAGTCAGGTTTCTATCAACCTGGGAGCCCAAGTACCATACAACTTATTGCATGCTTACAACATTGTTATTAATGTGATAATTTGTGGGGACATCACTCTCTTCAAAGGGGATGATGATGCATTTTTTGGCATTTAGCATGAGGCCATATTTCTGGCACCAGTTATTTGTTTGGGTGAGACCCTCTTGTAGCTTATTCAGAATAAGTCAGTAATGTGAATTCTTTACTTTATTGCAAATTTGTTGGGTTATTTTTGTGGATTATAGTATTGTAGGACTGCTGATGTTGATATTTTACGTAGTTGGACTGCTGGAATGGTTTTCCCAGTGAGAAATGCTAGTGCTGTAGTGAATATCTGTTTATTTGTAAAACATATATATATATATATATATATATATATATATATATAAACTAAGATGTTAGAGTTAACTGTTAGATTACAGAATTAGAATGAGAATTAGAATTTTAAGGGAAATATTAGTCATTTATTACATTTATTCATTGTTCAAATGCACCTACAGTACAGCCAGGAGATCGACTGTGGTCTTCCGGAGCAACAAAAGAGTTAACTATATGATATATTTTATATGCGGCCCCAAGACCATTTCTGTTCACTAAATGCGGCCCCTGCAAGCCAAAAGGTTGGACACCCCTGATCTAGCCCTTACTCTAATGTTAAACTAACGACACTCACACAACATTAAACCAATCTCTTTACCTAGCCTTTAGTCTAACCTTAACCCTCCTACACACATGCACACACACACTCACACACATGCACTCCCAACCACAATCCCAAAACATTCAATAGATATAAAAGCTTTGACATTAACATAATCATGTAATTACCTTTCTAAATTCCCTTTGTCTGTTTGATATTTCTACAACTCAACAGACAGTGCCTTTGATAAAGAATAAATTCAATGAGCATTACATACTCAGAACTATTTCATTAAAATGGACAATTGACCAAGTAATGGAGGTCCATATTTAAATGTGTGTGTGTGTGTGTGTGTGTGTGTGTGTGTGTGTGTGTGTGTATGTGAGTGGGTTTCTGGCATGCTTTCATATACAAAAATGTTATGGGGCATATATATCAATATCTATTCATCTCTATAGGTATACAGAGTTAGATAGCTAGATAGCTAGACAGAGAGATAGATAGATAGATAGATAGATAGATAGATAGATAGATAGATAGATAGATAGATAGATAGATAGATAGATATAATCAACATGTTACTTGGTCAACATACAAACCACTGACCACAACATGTCAAACATTCACTGTATCAAACACAATTCATATTAACATTCACTACATCTAAAAAGAAAAACATTTTCTGTTCTGATGCACTACCCATAACCTGACTAAATTCAGCTGAAATTTGAATAGTGGTAGTGGTGGTGTTATGGGAAGTGCTTTTTTTAAGTTAAGATGTACGTTAGGATTAGGGCTGAAACAGGATTAGGGTTTGGGTTAGCACACATTACTAAAGTGGGCAGGGGACTAGATACAGATATACATACACACACACACACACACACACACACACACACACACACACACACACATATATATTTATATATGTATGTATACATATATGCATATATACAGATAGAATGAGAAAGACATAGATGTTCAAGTAATTACAAATGCAATTGAAAAAGAATTTAAGGCATATTGTCCAAATTATGCCATGCAAACTGAATGGCATCTAAATTCAATTTCAATGGCTATTGCTAGGTAGAAATTACATATTAGAGTAAATCTCATGTACACACAGCATCTTTCTTGGCAAAGTTCTATGCTTAATTCCAGAATTGTTGGTGCATGTACAAAATGGCTGGCCACAGGTTGCCGCTGCACTCAAGGTACAATGGTATTGGAACCTTAAGTAGCACGTGTATGACCTGCATATTTTGGATTTTTGAGATGAACTTATTATGTCTGGCAGTGTTTCCTTAATGTTACCAGCAAGTAAGCTTTTCAAATCAAACTGAAGATTAAACTGCTCGGGTATAAATTTATTAAGTTAGCAATGTTTACAGAAATATAACTTTGCCATGACCCTCAGCAGACACTCTAGAAACTCTAAATGAATCAGCTCAGAAATGCTGCATCCTTGCTGTAATACTTTCTTGTAAAAAACAAATAAATAAAAATGAATGTAGGATACAGAATGAAAGATTGTTGTAGAAGAAGTACAATAGTCATTACTTCTACTGCTTTGTATTGTTTATTTAAATGAAGCATCTATTATATCAGATATGATATGAAAAATGTGTAAAATAAAAAGCAGACTATGTTCATCAGCTATGCACATGGCTACAGCATAGCTGAACAACTGCATTTCATTTTCTTCCTATTTCTACATCTGGTGAGGAGTGAGCATATAATAGAGCACAGTCTAAGCAGAGAGTGAATTGTTTGACAGAAGGCAGGCATAAGTGTTTAACAATTAATATTTATTATATTTCATAAATAAAACAGGCAGTCGTGTATTCTGATTTCCATTTTGGGGAAAAGGGGAGGTTTTCTGTTACATCATTACAGCAGTTATAAATGCATATGTGGGAATCAGAACAGGAGTGCAGCAGTAATTAAGGAACAGTTAATAAGTTCTACAGCAAGTCTTAGTAAAGGTTGCCAGATAATAAAAAAATAGTAATCTTTATAATATATAGTGCGAGTTTTAATATTTGATTAATTAATGTTTATTCTAAGCTGTCAATAAAATATTCTAACAGCAACTTACAAGTCTTTTTTGTCTCCATGTTTTCTCTCTCTCTCTCTCTCTCTCTCTCTCTCTCTCTTTTTTAATCATTTCCCCTCCCTTTTATGTTTCTTTTTTTTCATATAGCCCAGTATCATGGAAGTAAGCACATTTGGCATCCTAATAAGTTTTCTGGAATGAGTCAAGGGATGACTATTTTCAGCCTAATTAGGTAGGTGGTTCCAAAGAGTGCTCCTTTTGTAAATAAAGCTTTTTCTCACATAGCTTGTTTAAATCTTGGTCTGACAGGTATGAGAATGGCCATTTGCCTGAGTTTTGGTCCCTGAGTGGAAACCTTGTCTATGGAGAGAGAGGTCAGTAATCCACTTGCAGAATTTTAGATACATGTCTGCCTGGTAGCAGAGTGGGTCTGCTTGCGATTGGGAACAAATGGAATTTATCAAGTCACAGTAATGAGAACCATGGTCTGTAAGAAGAGCAAATCTATATCATTCTGAATCAGTGGTTTGTAACTTTTGGGGTGTTCTGGACTGAATGCAGGCTTATAAGTGTTAGACCATGCTCAGTTTTGGGAATCAGAATGTTCTGGCTATAGCTGAAAGTGCCACAGGAGAAAGGGGGACAGAATACAGTAATAAAATATTAGTTGTAAAAACACTTAGGTAGTGATAGACTTTGTGTTGTTTGTAAAGTTGAGGAGCGGATCATAAGACTTATCCCTAGGTACTTTTACACACACACACACACACACACACACACACACACACACACACACACACACACACACACACACACACACAAACACACACACACACCTATCACACTATCGATCTGTATCTCTCTCTCTCTCTCTATATATATATATATATATATATATATATATATATATATATATACACATATGAAAAAAATACATAATACACACACACAAACACATATATGTATATGCACACATACATATGTATAGCAATGCTGAGCATACATGCACACTCATATGAATGAATGTCTGTACTTGATCAATCAGTTCAAGAAAAAATACTTTTTTTCTTTACTCTGAGTTCTGGCATTTCTGTGTATGTGTGTGTGTGTTTGTTTGTGCGCGTGTGCATTTATATATATATATATATATATATATATATATATATATATATATATATATATATATATATATATTAGAGACAGAGAGAGAGAGAGAGAGAGAGAGACCACAGGAAAAAAAACTGTTACTTGTGAGCAACAAAGCTGCTGGCTGAGAATCCTAAAAAAATCAGGAAAAAAAAGAGTCATGCACTATAGACAAGCTCAGCTGAGACTTCTGAGTAATCAAGCACTTATAACTTGCTTAGGAATCAGAACTTCTTTATTGAAAAGCAAATAGATGACCACCTTCACCCTTAAAAGAGCTTCATTATCAGATCTATCTCTTGTTTACATGACATGCAGTATTTATCTGCTTTAACACAGACAACTTTGTCAATTCACTGAAGCTGGGGTCATAAATGTATGTCATTGGTGATTCAGCCAAGCTACAACAGGATAAGTCTTACCTTTCATACCTGTTCTGCATGCCTTCTCCTACTGGTAGCTAATAGGTTACAGCTCATGTGCTGTGTTCCTATCCCATGCTGCTTGTGCCTAATTGACACAAACTCTTTATATAAATATTGTCCCTCGTTATATATAATATTAGTACATCATTGTATCTGAGATGTGAGAAATAGATGCTGTTTACCATGTTTAGATGAAGCGACAAGGACTAAAGGTATATGGCAGCCAGTCAAATTAAAATATTTATGTTTTATACTGTAATAATCATAACTGCAACTAGTTAGGACAATCTGGCTAAACTTGTAAGTTGATGGGAGCACCTGCCTTGTAACCTTTATATCAGGTATCATTCCACCCTTTCCATGACAGAATGAATTCAACTTTCTACTGATTTATCAATTATGTGTGTTCAGATAGACAAGAAATGTCTCTGTAGTGTGTTCAGATATACAAGACATAGCTCTGTATGTGCTAGGTCTAAGATAAACTGCAGCATTCTATGACAGTGAACCAAACAGGGTTAAATGAGGAAAGAGATAACTGTCTCCTTTTTCAGTTTGTTCCACATAAATGCTGCCAGAACAGGTACATTATAAGAGGTTGTCAGTAACATATGTCATGAGTCCCAGTTGCCACATTTGTAATCCCTATCAAATAGCAAAGTGTAGTTCCCACCATGGGAATCAACGAGCCTCCAGTAAATGTGTCTTGTGCCAGTGCTTGTTGCAAAAAGCATTTGCAGAGATGTCCAGGGAGAGTAGAAAAATCTGCAACTGTATAGACTGACCAGTCCTCGGTAGTGTACTGAAGTTACTTGATCGTTAAGTATAAGCAAGATACTAATCCATCTATAATCAAAACAAGTGGAAAATAAATAAATTGTTAATACAATACTGAGAAACATTAGGTATGATATAAAGAAAGGTCTACTGCCAATACTCTTATGATAAAACAGTGCACATATTACAGGTTGTAAACTAACCCAAGCTGAACCTATGATAGGAGGGTTATCACAAATGTATGAATCTTTGTTTAAAAGAGATTTAAACTAAATGTGTGAAGCTAGGACTAAATAACAGAAGTAGTGAGTCTAATCGGGGAAGGAAGGCGGCATTGCCTCTGGCCACAAAAGCTGAGCATAGGGAGGTTTATTACATACACTTAGAGATGAGATTATGGCTGGGTGACTATGCTGACATAAGGGAAAAAGTACATTTTGGCCTTGAAAAACATAATCAGTTAACTGCTGTTATAGAAATTGATTCAAGTAAGGAAAAACAACTAAATAATAAACTCAGGTGTCTAAAGCACTTTTGCCTAACTACCAATAAGTAGGTGAGGCCTCATCAGATCAGTTTAGAACAGTACAATGGCATTAAGTGCATTCATATGGTTAACTCCACTAAATAATAATAAGAAATGTGTATATGATCGACTTGATTTTAAGACATGAAAAAAAAATCAACAGATTTAGCAACATAAACAATGTGTGTATGTAAACTGGTATTAAAATCTTATATAACTTAATGCAGGAAAGTTTTTAAATATATGCATACTAGTAAAACTATTCCTAACGCACTGGAAATTGAGATGAGAGAACTCTGTTTCAGAAGAGTGTCACATATGAAACTAAAAGTGCTTCTAAGCCCATGATGTTGATTTAACTACTTTTTTCCCTTATTGGTTATATAGTAGTCAGCCTATGCAAATATAATGTTAATTAAAAATACAGTGAAGGAATATAAAAAAACACTGTATCTGAATGTTAGTAAATGCTATTATGGCCCAGTTTTCTAAGTTCAAGTACAGATTTGATGGACCAGTTTATTTTAAGTCCTGGGTACCAGTAAGCTTTTAGACGATTTTGCCACTCCTGTTAATTTTTCTCAAGTATAGTTCCTGTGTTGCTTCCAAGAGTCCCAGTTATTACTTTCTCTACTTCTTGGAACAAAAACTTCTCAAAGTTCCTGGAGTGTAGGGCATGTCTGGTTAGTAGATTATTAAGATCTTTTAGTCAACTGTCTGGTAAGTGTTTAGTAACCTTTACTTTTAGAGCATTGATAAGTCTTGCTTATGTAAAATGCTCCACCTGTTTTTTGCTTATTTCTGAGTTATTTATAGCACTTTTATTTTACTCACTGTGTGTGTGAGTTATTAAGTAGAATTTTCTACAATTGTTAAGCATCTGGTTGGGTTTGTTTGTTCTGATTTTTGTTTCCCCACAATCCCTCCCTCTTGGTATCCTGTTTTTATACGTGGTGGCTTTGCAGTTGCCCACCCTTACTGTAAATTTGATCTGGGACACTCCTCCCAGTCTAGTGTCATTATCTCATTCTACCTATTCCAGGGAGAACATTTGAAAAGGCCAACCCAGTTAGCTTCTACTCCTCCTTTCCCCCTTTCCACTTAAAAAAAATGTCTAAGCGTGTTTACTGCCTTTCCTATAAGTTGTCTAGAACAGATACAGATTTTCTGTATCTAGGACTGTTTGTAAGCTTCTGAGCCCCAAGCCTTTATGTGTGGGAGGGAAGTCTTCTAGCTTAATTTTGTTTCTTAAAACTAGCCAGTTTTCTAGTTTCAGTGCTCAAATCTGTTTATTTGAGCTCAGCACTTGTTCAGAACTCATTGTAAGCTCTAAATAAGCTA
The DNA here is from genome assembly GCF_019279795.1 of Protopterus annectens. Classification (NCBI taxonomy): domain Eukaryota; kingdom Metazoa; phylum Chordata; order Ceratodontiformes; family Protopteridae; genus Protopterus; species Protopterus annectens. Next base: position 257,161,670 of record NC_056748.1, on the reverse strand, counting down.
CAAATTACTACAGCACTTGACTTTCCTCACTTGTCTACAGGAAAACAGTTTTTAGTACTTAATAAATAACCACCTATCCAGGCATGTCTAAGGGTCAGCTCCCAGTGTTTTCTACTTGATGAATCTGGGCATCTTGGGGCAATGCAGCAATTTCCTCATGTACACAGACAACCCTCTCCTCCTACCACCCAACACTACAACCTGTGAGAGATGCACTTATATAACCAAACTGGAAGCAAAGCTCTCTTCACCCAAGACTGGACTAGACAATCAAGAGGAGAAGGTAAACACTGTCACCACACCACACTCATCACATAGTTCCTCAAAACCTACACCACCAAAACACATGCATAGAAACGCAAGACACACACCTACATTTGCGGAGGCTCTCAAAAAAAAATCTACCAAGCAACAGGGATCTCCAAAGCAGAAACGCAAGCAACCTCCACCCCCCAACACAACCCAAATGACACATTGTCCACAAACTCAGTGTGCCACTCAACCACAGCCCATAAGGCATAACAATGTACCCAACATTCTAGTCATAGCTGACTCTATAGTCAGGCACACTGATGTTCCACTCACCAGGCTAAACAAGGAGAAAGTTACTGTCAGCTGCCTGTCAGGTGCCAGGATCTGCCACATAATGCATGCACTCAGGTCACTCCACAACAAGTACAAATATGACTCTGTCATTGTCCATGTTGGTGTGAATGACCTTAGACATTCCTTCCTGGACTACATGAAAAGAGACATGGAGGAACTTTCTGATCTTGTAGCCCAGGCAGGTATGACCCTAGCCCTGAGTAGCATCCTGCCATCACCCAGAATGATACCACAGTACAAGGACAAAATTATTGACTTCAACAATTGGCTAAGCTTCTGGTGTCATTCTAAGGGGAACCAGTATCTGTCTGCCTGGGATGTCATGATCTACAAACCACAATGCTTTGCCAGAGATGGCCTACACCTGTCGCCCTTGGGATTCTAGATACTGGCTAAGGCTCTTGCCACCCCTATAATGCCTTTTTTAGGCAAAATTCAAATGAAAAATTCACCACCGTAACAAGTACAAGCAAGCAAAATCTGATGGCAATGCTACTTAATGCTAGAAGTCTAAACCTCAAAATACCCTCACTCAAGGCACTCCTTAAAATGGAGAACATAGACATCTGTGCAGTGACAGAGACCTGGTTCAAGGCTCCAGAGAGCACCCCTGCATTACCAAGCTATAATCCATACCACACCTTTTGGCCACCTAACCTGGACCGAAGCACTAAACGCAGAGGCGTATCCATATTCATTAAGGATATCCACACCTCCAGGCTAGTTGCTCAGCATAATGCATCTGAGATTATCCAAGTGCAACTAACTCTGGGCAAGATAGCAATGCAAATTGTAGCTTGCTACAAATCCCCCACCATGCCCCAGGATTCCCACTCCTCATTTCTTGATACACTGGAAAATATTAGGGTACAACCTATCAACCTAATAATGGACGATTTCAACTACCCCACCATTAACTGGGAAAACTACTCATGTACCAACTCTTGTGCTCAACGTTTTCTTGAATTCATAAATTCCAATGCCTTGGATCAACTTATCCACACCCCCACCAGGGGCAGCAATATCCTAGACCTGGTCATTACCAACATGGGCAACCGGTGCTCCACACCAGAGATCAATTCCTCGTTGGTCAGATCCGACCACAAGCAAATCACGCTAGACATCCACATCCTACCCCCACACCCCATTTGGGAAACCACCATAAAATATTTCTCCAAAGCCAACTTCACACTTCTTAAGACAGAAGTGGCAAACTTCACGACACCCATGCTGATGGACAATAGAGATACAACTGCTGAATCCTATACAATTGCACTTTATAAGCACTTACACAAGTGCATGGATTGTGCAATCCGTAACAGAACCAAGATGCTTTCCTCCAAAAAAAGGAAGCCAATCTGGTGGTCCCCTGCCATAAACAAACTCTACAACAGAAGAAAGAAACTGTTGCAAAAAAGAGTAAAATCCCATGATTGGAGGAACTCCGTGGTCAGCCTCAGTAAGAAGCTGAGATCCCTCATAAAATTCTCCAAAGCTAGTTACGAAAACAAAATCGCCACTGATTCTAAAGACAACCACAAAGCATTCTATAGCTATGTCAAGAATCTCAATGGCAACACTCAGATCTGCTCTGAGTTACAGCACAATGACACTAAATATACAGAACCAACTGATATTGCCAATAGGTTCAGTGCTAACTTTACCCTTCTCTCATCCCCTAAAGGGCCCATCTCTATACTGGAAGAATGCAAAGTACCTGTAATCACGGCTGCACAGATGAAAAAACACACTCTCCAAAGCCATGAACACAGCATCCATGGGACCTGACAACATCCCAGGCTGCATTCTACATGAACTACAGAATGAACTGGCACCCCACCTAAGTAACATGTTCAGTCATAGCCTCACCTCAGGCTTTGTGCCCACTGAATGGCACACAGCAACGGTTATCCCACTCCACAAAGGGGGAGCCACCACTGACCCTGGGAACTACTGCCCCATTAGCCTGACAAGCCTGGTCTGCAAGGCTATGGAGTGTATCATCATGGAACTTATAAACAATGACATTGGTAATCTCCAAACTCTGGACACTACCTAGTTCGGGTTTGTAAAAGGAAGATCATGTCTCCTAAACCTGACAGACTTCTTTGAAGTGGTCAACAAAGCTGTAGATGAGGGTAAGGTAGTTCACACAGCCTATCTAGATCTCGCCAAGGCTTTCAACACCATCCCCCACTCTGGAATTATAGACAAACTCACTAAACTAGGTATAAATCCCTATGTCACAAGATGGGTTGCCAACTGGCTCATTGACAGAATCCACACTGTGAAAGAAGCAGACTCTAAATCCAACTTCAGACCAGTGACAAGTGGAGTACCACAAGGTTCAGTCCTAGGTCCTCTCCTGTTTGGTATCTACTTCTCTGAAGTACAGGTTAACACAGAAGGTCTTTGGCTAACAAAGTTTGTGGATCACTGCAAACTAGGAGCCATAATCAAAACTCCTAATGATGTGGACATCCTACAAAAGGGCCTCACTGAGACAAGCCATGGCTTCAAGCTCAATGCCAAAAAGTGCATTGTCATCCCTTATGGTAAAAACTCTGTAACCATGAACTACCACATAGGCAGTAGTCTACTTAACACTGAAAGTGTGATAAGAGACCTTGGGACACAGGTGGACAGTAGTCTCTCCTTTGATAATCACATCGCCACAGTAGTCAAGAAATCCTTCTACGTGGCACACCTCATCACAAAAGGTTTCTCATCCAGGAAAAAAGAGGTCACTGTTCCCTTCTACTCAGCACTCATTATACCCATTATAGAGTACAACGCCCCTTTTGGTATCAACCTCAGAAGACATCTACAACAACTGGAAAGACCACAGAAATACCTTACAAAGAGGATTACCGGCCTCAAACAGATGCCCTATGCAGACCGTTTCAAAAAAATCCAGCTTTACTCTGTCGCATATCGCCTACTCAGAGGCAGTCTCTGCCTAACATAACAAGCTATGTCAAACCCAGAGCTGTTGGACATGCTCCACGTAAAGAAATCCCAATCCCTCTGAGCTACACGCTCTAGGGACCTAAACCTTGTCACCACAATAAACAGAACATACTAGAGGGATAGATTCCTGTCCCAGAGACTTCCCATACTCTGGAACAAACTACCTATCTATATCAAACAAAGCTCCTCATTAGCACTCTTCAGGAAAAATCTTGAGGATTGGATGGGAGATAGGAAATTCACCCCAGGGATTACTTCTGTGGCTCTGCTTGACAGGGGCACAGGAAAATAATTTTATAGGTTGGCAAAAGCCAGGGTACCGTTTGGTAGGCTTATATAGGCCCTAGGGCCAATAGCCTAGTACCTACCTATGAACCTATGAACCTATGGTGTGCAGCTGGTTCTGTAAACTACAAACTTGCTTTTGCAGTCATCTGTCTCTATGCTTAAATATCTCATATTTTTAGCTCAAGCAATAAAAGCTGTTTCTATTACTCATAAAGTCACAGCATCTGCATCCAGGAGGCATGCAGGGATAAGTGCCCATATTTTACTCTATAGCTAGCAAAGCACTTCCTTCTACCCAGCTTCTAATATTTCACCCTTTATGATAGATTAAAGTAGGCTCAGGGACAAGTATCTTATTAATGGACTGATTTGCATGGATGATGCTCCAGTTTTCAAGTATGTGAAATATATATATATATATATATATATATATATATATATATATATATATATATATATATATATAGAGAGAGAGAGATATCTGTATATGTGAATATCTCTCTCTCTCTCTCTCTATATATATATATATATATATATATATATATATATATATATATATACATATGCATGTATATATAGATATCTATCTATCTATATATAGTTATGTATGTATGTGTGTGCATGTGTATGTGGGCATGTACATAGCATGTACATATATATCTTTAGATAGATAGGTAAATATAGATATAGATATAGATGAACATATGCATATAACATAACATACAGAATGTACAGAAACAGAGAGTAACACTATTATCGAAAGACAAGTGAAGTGCAGCACTTATGAATCTTACCTTACAAAGGTCAGGCAGATAGAAGAAAATTACCTGCCTGTTAGTGATAGTCATAGTTACTTCAAAGCCTACTGAGAATAATTAAACAGAGTCACAATAAGAAGGATAAAGTGGTAAAACAGGGAAATTCCATGTATTGAATGCATAGGTACAGGACTATTACATGAGTCATTGTCCGCTGCAACCATTAATGCTGTTAACTAAAGTGGTCAAAAATGACATTATGATGTTGTCTTTTCAGAAGCCACACTAAAACTCAGTGAAATGCTGTTAGCATCAAATTCACCATTTTTTTTCTTACTTGGTACAAAAACAACTTTGCCTGGCATTTTATTTTATATTATATTTTAGCTTAGTTTAGTTTTGGTAGCTGGGTAGTGGGTCAGACTGATTTATACTGGAGATCAGCGAAGAAAAGTTCCGCTGCAATATATAAACTGTAATAAACTCTAGATTATTAAGTCAAAACATATAAAACTGTGAAATTATATTTATTTTCTTTCTAAGCCATTGTAGTAGCCTTACAATGAGGTAACTAAAGCTATTCAATAATGCCAGTCTAGCCAGAGTTTCCATAAAGCTCACCAATATGTGCCAGTAAGTAAAGTCATGGATACTCTGTTCTGTAACCTCTATAAGGATGTGCAAGGCTGACAGAAAGTTATAAGTTACACAAAATTAAAAGAAATGTTATGAAAAGGGTTGGGAGGAAGTAAATATGTTTACATGTGAGATTAGTCAAAAAGGTAAAATTAGTCATCTGAGGCAGATATAGACAGGGACCTAAACACTATGGGTATGGCACTTTGATGGAGAAAATACTGATAGCTAAAGGGGGAAAAAGAGTTAAAGGAAAAAAGGCAGAAGAGGTATGAGGAGAAAAGCTGTAGAGAAGAAGACAGAAACACATGAAAGATGTAGCCCAAGTAGTGAATTTTGAAGTAAAGTATGCATTAATGATGTAAGTGAAAGCAGCTGTGGAATGAAATAGAGCAAAGAAGCATAAGGACAGCAAAAGACAATGAAAAAAGAACAGAGAAAGCAAGGCTCATATTGAAGAGTAAATAATTAGCACAAAAAGGGGATAAAAACAGTATAAGGTCATTATTTTTTACAGAAAGACTAGTTGGCATAGGGGGTTCCTTGCAAAGATTCTGTGCTGTTTTCATATACTCCATCTTACATCCTTTACCACACCACCACAACTGGTCTTCTGTTCAAAACTAGACCATAAGTTCCCCCTTTGTGTTGGACAGGTCTGCTATCAGTGGCAGAGAGAGGAAAGCGTATGAAGAATCATACAATCTGCTGTGGCAGATCTGATTTCTAGGCTGCTAGACTGGATACACTCAGGCTCCCTGCATGAGTAATGATGTAACTGGGATGGTATGGTGAGGGAAAAGTAGAATATGGCTGATGCAGGAGAAATAGAAAGGGGTGTGAGAAAAGTATAGTCGGCTAAAAGCATGGTATCCTCTCTTTTTTCTACTAATCATTTTCTTTATTATGGACATCAATCACTTCCTTTATTCCGTTTTCATTGCCTTTAACTATCTTTACGCCTCTTTGTTCCATTTATGTCATCAGATAGAAATATTGTGCAGTGGGTTCCTTACTATGTCAGGATAGAAGGGGAAAGTATCGGAAAGACAAGAGGTGACTGTGATATTGGTTGAGCAGTGTGAAAATGGTCAACTTGTTCTGGGAGTGGAGCTGGGATTAAAAGCACTGTTTGAGGCAACAAAATAAGACTGACAAAAGATTATAGACAGAAGTTTTACAAACAGTGAAAGATTTGTTGGGGTGATGGGGTAATAAAACTGATCTGGAATAATGAGGAAAAGAGATAATCATAAGTACTCACCTCCTTTTTAAAGCTAACGTAGATGGGCACTGGAATGATGTTGATAGAGGTCCAGTGTTGCAGTGATTGGTAAGGACTTTTAAAATAGCTGGGAATATATTAAGGCTTGTGTAGCAATGGAAAAAATATATTTAATTTTTTCAGAGTGGGCAAAAAATGACTTGAGACAGTATTAGGGCAGGTTTTGCCCAAGTACAAATATATGGCTATCTTGATAGCAATGACAAGAGGGGAAAGAAAAGGCAATTAGAAGCTACAGTTGAGGAAGGGCTTTGTGGTTGGGACTCTGGTGCCTGAGCACATTTTTGTCATTGTACATAAAAGAGACAAGAAGAGGGACAATAGGACAACAAGACGGGAAGAGGCAATTAGAAGCTACAGTTGAGGAAGGGCCTTGTGGCTGGGACTCTGGTGCTTGAGCACATTTTTGTCATTGTACATAAAAGAGACAGGAAGAGGGACAATAGGATTACTGTCTGCTTAGCAAATAGATTTTCATTTACTTCTTGATCATATATTGTGATATGATCATATAAGCAGCACTGAGTAATGCATGTGCTTGTAATAGTGAAAGTTTAATATACTATACATATATATTCTGAGACAATAAGAACTTCCCTTGTGACAAATGTATTGCCTGTGGGAAAGAGACCTACAAGAAGACATTTACGTAGACTTCCCTTTAAAGATCACATGCAAAAGGTTGAAATCAGAATTTAGCTTGTGCATCATGTTTATGCCCTCCCTCTTGCATTACATTTGTAGTGTTTTCTTTGTGGTACAGTGTGTATTTACTTAAAATGTTAATCCTAAGGGGAAAAAATTAGACATATATATGTGTGACAGTGTGATATTTGTTTCCTTTGTTAAAAGCACATAGTATGTCAATGATTATGTACTTCATTATATGCAGTTAAATTCCCTACAGTTGTTTTTGTGTTGTAGAAATGCATGCATTTAACCACCAACACAAATTTTTAAAACCATTGCAGCTCCTTCATTGCAACATTATACCAGATTATAAAAGGGATGGATGAGACACTGATCTGCAAAGTCCATCACCCCTTAAATAATTGACAGGTGGTGCAGAGGGTTAAGGTTGTGAGCTGAGTTCCTGTGGTGTAGGCTTTGATTCTATCAGCTGTCAGTCACCTACTGTGGGACCTTGAGCAAATCAAGTCAACCACATTTTGCATCTGCATCTCCCCTGAAAAAAAAGACTGTAAGCAGGATTCAATAAACTCTGTGTAGGCTCCATGTACAGCCTACGAGAGTGTATCTGTGTACATGGTCACAATGTACTGTCGGCAATGCACAATGCAAAGTAATGATGTAGGGTGCACCTAAGTGAGGTTTTTTGGTGGGTTCCAGTAGTGTTGTCTTCAAAACTTTGTAGAATACCATGGCTAATGAATCTGTGTACAGGAGAGCACCAATGGTCCGCCCCCATACCTCTCAACTTCTTAGAGCAAGAAATCTATACAAAGACATTAAATAAAATGAAACAAAGGCTGAAAAATATCACCCTTATAAACTTAGAAAGTTGACAGAATAAAAGGTTATGCATTAGCTTGCATTTTCTGAAGATTATGATGTCCGAAACAAAAACATCTGTCATTACTTAGTGACTTCCATCCCGAATGATTATTAAAAATCCACAAATTGTACGAGGAAAACTGCAAAAAATATCCCCCAAAACCCTGACTTTTCTCCTTTTTTTATTTTTGCCATGTTTGTGCAATGTGCCATGGTGTTTGGCTATGCTTACCTCGTTTGCGCAATGGGACCACTCATGCATTAGACATGAACTAGACATCCAGAAATAGAAACTGGATGCTTTTAATTGCTGTTGCTGAACAACGATGGACATCGCACAAACCCAGTATGTCAGGCTGCGCTACACTCATACCATCAACTTAACAATGCATATTAAAATACATGATCTCATGTAAATTTAATTTATTAATTTAATTTACATTTGTTGACCGGGCTAGTCCAGCTGGATATATGTCCATTTTCAGTGGATGCCCGGGGAGAAAAGCTCCACAAATTACAACAACATAAAAGGTCAAGACAAAGACAATAACAGTATAATTTGGTACATAAGTTTTAACAATTATACTACAAGCCTAAGATTATATATTTTATATTTCAGTAGGAAAAAGGAAAAATTTATCTAAGAATAGATGAATAAGACTAATACATTTGTATTAGAAATGGTGTAGTACAAATCTTTATAACATATTACAAAATTAGATACACCTAGTAATTTATGATAAGAGATACTGAGGTCTCACAAAAACCTAAGAAAGAAAAACACTAGAGATCAATAGAGTATAGAAGAACAGCAAACAAGGATGGATTTCTAGTGTTATTTAACACATAGGTTGTGATACTATATGAAGGTGTTTGATCATTCCACTGTATATACATATTTACATGAGAAAAATCCTAAGGAAGGTAAAGTTCACTAAAATTAGTGAGACAACACAAGATCATGATAGGCTAGGAATTGTGGTTGTCTAGTTAATAGTTAGGTACTTAGTCTGGGTTAACACAGGGGCATAGCCAGTGTGATTTGAGGTAGGGTTTAAGCTTGCTTTTAAATAAGCTGACAGAGGATATTGAGGTTAGCTGGCTTGGGAGGATGTTCCAGGCTTTACCTACTGTATTGGAGAACAAGGTGTCACCAGCTAAGTTGTTGGATTTTGATATTTGTACAAGTAGGTTATTAGCTGAGCGTAAGGTCTTGAGGTTATTATAGGGGATGACTAGGGATGTAAGTATGGGTGTATTTTGAGGTAAATATAGGATCTTATGGGCTACTATTAACTGATTGAAAAGTATTAAATTTGGCAGCTCTAACCATCCTAACTGATTCAGATTGATACAGTGATGAGTTCTATAGGAGGACCCAGCTGCAAATCTGGCAATATTGTTGTAGGAGGATGTAAGTTTACTCAGATTACTTCTACATATTTTGGTATAGATAGGGGAGGCATAGAGCAAGGTAGAGATGAGGTGGGTATGAACAATAGTAACCCTGGCTGGAGGTGTAAGAAAGGGTTTTATTCTATAGAGGGAACCTAGTTTCTTGTTTACTATTTTTATGGTGTTATTAATGTGAGGTTCAAAGGACAAGTTGTTATCTATTAGTACCCCGAGTAGTTTGGTGGTTGGTTCCGGAGATATTATAGTTCCATCATTTGAAGTAATAGTAAAGTTAAGTGGGGAGGTTCTGCGGGTGGGGGTAAATAGTAGCATTTTTGTTTTTTTTGGGGTTAAGGATAAGACGTCTTTGTAGGAGCCAGTTTTCAACTGTACTAAAGGTCATTTGGGTTAGTGACTGAAGTTCTGATTGAGAAGCAGCAGCGCATATGAGTGTGGAGTCGTCAGTGTATTGGATACAGTCAGCTTGAGGAATTACAGAATGAAGGTCATTTGTAAAGATTGAGAAGAGTAATGGGCCTAATATAGATCCTTGCGGGACCCCTAGATTGACTGGGACGTGGGAAGATAAAGTATTTTCCCATAGTACAGCCTGTTGCCTGTTATGTAGGTATGATTGGAACCACTGTATAGTATGGTTGTCCAATGACAGGTTTTTGAGTGTGTCTATAAGGAGGTGGTGATTCACCATGTCAAATGCTTTTGACAGATCAATAAAAACAGCTGAGGATAGAGTATCAATATTACGATTGCTGTTAATATGGTTAGTGAAGGATAAGAGAGCAGAGGTGGTGCTATGAAATGGTCTAAAGCCATGTTGACAGGGTGCTAATAAATTGTGATCGAGTAGGTAGGTTAACAGTTGTATGTGTATACATTTCTCCATTATTTTTGCCAAAGGAGATAGAATAGCTATGGGCCTATAATTGGACAACTCTTTGTAGTTACCGCCCTTATGTGAGAGACTTTCCAGATTAGGGGAATAGATCCTTCAGAAATAGTTCTGTTAATGAGGATGGATATGGGGTAGGCTATGACTTTAGCAGCTTTTTGCAGGTATTCTGCAGGTAATTTATCAGCAGAGAGAGTAGTGGGTTTAAGTTTCTGTATGAGGTTACAGATAAGTGAAGTGGGCACTGGCTGAAAATGAAATTGATGAGAATTATTGGTAAAGGTTGTGGCACAGCCTGGGATGCTAGGGGATAGCTGGTTGGCTAGGGATTGTATGGTTTCAGTGAAAAAAGTATTAAATGAGTCTGCTATTTGGATGGGATTGTTTTGATCAGAGCCAGAGGAGAGGGAGTGCTTGAGCATCCAGGGTGTAGGAGGTTATTGATACCTCGCCAGAATTTTTGGGGATTATTTTGGTTGGTTTGTTGTAGTTGGTAGTAGTAGTTTCTTTTATCGGCTAATATGGCTTTTTGTTTCATTTCTTAGCTGTCTGAATTGCAGGTGGTCTGAGGAGCTTTTGTTGAGCGCCATTTGGCCCATTGTTTATTTCTTTGGAGGATTTTTGTTTGGTCATTTTGGTGAGCCATGGTGCGGTTTGGTTCTAATTCTAACTTTGCGTAATGGGGCATGGCTGTCTAAAATGGTTAGAAATTTAGAGTTAAAGTATTTCACAGCATTATCTATTGGGAGGTATTTCAGGGGTGACCAGTCACAGGTGACTAGTTCAGCTTGAAAGTGAGCAGGGTTAAAATTTTTGGTAGTGCGAATAGTTCTACAGATGGCAGAGTTTAGGATGACAGTTTTTGTTCTGATTAAATAGGTAAGCAAGTGATCACTTATGTCCTCAGGGAGGGTGCCTGTTTTATAGTTTAGTTGGGGGGTATTAGTGAGTATCCAGTCAAGGGTACTAGTTTTGTTGTTAGTTTTATTGGTGCGGGTTGGGGATGTTATAGTTTGGGTAAAACCATATAAGTTGATATGAGTAGAAGGCTGCTCAGATATACAGGAGTTCCAGTTAATGTTAAATAATTAAATTAGTTAAATAGTTAAATAGTTAAATAATCTTGTGGTTGCATGTGTCGAGTGATGGACTGGAGTACAGATGCTCCTGGGTTCTAGTCTACGGTATGTAAACTTTATTTATACTGTTGTGACAGTGCAGTTTGCACAAAGTGGTACTCTAATAAAATAAATGTGGAATTGCATTGATTGAAAGTTATTTGCTGATCCATTTGAAAAAGCTGTGCACCACTTAGCATCGTGCAAACCAATCCACTTGTTCTGCCATGTTTACACGATGGTAAGCAGCATGCAGTTTATTTTTGAGTGTATCAAAATGCAGCCAGTGATCACTCTTAGTAAGTGCAATTGGTGAGAAAACATGATATTTAAAGGTTAATTGGAGGAAACCACACATTAGACATTCAGCTTGAACTTGTGCAGATATGTCAGGTGTTGGAGAGGGTATGCGATTCAGAGCACAGTGCTGTGTTGTCCAGGACTCCAAGGTCTTTATTGAGTTCCTGGTTAGGGATCATGGGCCCTGCCTCATGCAGGAAAACCATACCAGCTCACAATATAAATCCAAAACCTGGTCTGACAAGGGCTCTTTCCAGTGTAACCGGTATCCCATGCACTGGGGAACAATATCATCACCATTTTGATGATCTCCCCTGGAGGAAACAGGATACCCTTGATTGATGGATCAGGGAATGTCAGGCAGGGAACACCACAGTGATGTGTATGTATGAATTTCATTTAGCTGAATATCGAAACAACTGGTATTCATAATACTTTTTTCTTTTTCCCTCTTTCCATAGATGCAGTAGAGAGGACCTCAAATGTGAAGTCCCATGCGAGGCAATTGGCCAGGATGCGAGAAGCGTGTGGTATGTAAGCATAATTATGTAAAGTACTGTTATTGTAGCCTTAACAGTTATAGATGGATTATTTGTTATATCATACAGTTGTATGCACTTGGGAATGCATATCTGAATTGTAAAAGCAAATATGCATGTATTACTCTGTAGCATAGCTTTCAACTGTAGTTATTTCTGCTGAATACCTAGATTTAAAAATCACTGTTTTGGTCTGTTCATTGTAAGATTTATAAAGAAAAAAGACCTTGGGTGTCGTCCACAGCTTCAGGCTTCAGACTGTTAAAACACAATTTATTAATCGCTTAAAAAGTGAAGCTGACAGGATGTAAACTTCACTAGAATATGGTGAACTGAAAAAAGTTAAGTATCCAAGCAGTTGTCATCCACAGCTTCAAACTTCAGGTTGTTAAATCGCAATTTAATACATGATTCTAGCATTTTTAACATTGAACTATATTATAGGAGACAAATCTCCACTTTGAACATTTATTTTTGTCCTGTGCCTTTAAGAACACCAAAGACAATTAGCTACCAGCTCTTGATTGTGTTTCCTTTATAAACAGGAAGAGCTAACCACACTTTTATACGATCTGAAGAAGGCATCTGCCGAAAGTGCTTATCGTTTGGACAATTTCATCAGCTTTTTACACTCCAGTGAAGTATATGTTTTTGTCAGCTTTGCTTACAAAGCATCTATTAACTGTGCTTTAACAACTTGAAGCCTGAAGTTGTGGATGTTAATTACTAGGCTAATTATTTCAGTATCTCAGTGAAGCTTGCATTTTGTCAGCTTCACTTTTTAAGTTTTCAATAAATTGAGTTTTAACAGCCTGAAGTTTGAAGCTGTGGATGACAACTGCTTGGATACTTAACTTTTTTCAGTTCACAATATTCTAGTGAAGTTTACATCCTGTCAGCTTCACTTTTTAAGCAATTAATAAATTGTGTTTTAACAGTCTGAAGCCTGAAGCTGTGGACGACACCCAAGGTCTTTTTTCTTTGTTCATTTCTCTACCCTCGGTGTCTTTAGTAGTGGTGAGGAGAATTTATTTCTTGTATTGTAAGATTTATGGTTGTCTGGCAAGTAGTTTATGTTGAAGTCAGTAAATAATGAGTGTCAAAATGTATGTTAACACAAATCCTGTGCAACTACCCATGTATGTAACAGTAATATTTGAAACTTGTTTCTAGTTATGGGTCATTCTACACCCATTATTTTATGATATGTCAAGATATCCTGCTCGAAAAAGTGGAGAGGTATGGTCTGCAATACAAAGCAACAAATGCGCATTCTCAGATAACAGTGAATGTGAATCTATAAAGTGCAAAAGGAAAGAGTGCTTGCATTATGTTGTATTCCAAAGGAAAAATACAGTATTCCAGTAGTCACTGCTTGTGAGTTCTAATACCACACCCCCCAAATGTAAAGCTCAGCTGATTATTATACTGTTTTAGCCTGGCATCAATAAAAATACAGTACTGTTATGTAATCATTAGGTTTACTTCCATAAGGTCACGAGTGGTTTGTGCACTTAAATGGCCAAAAGTACAATGGCAGAAAAACATAATCTCGTACCACGTATTTACAAATGGCTTAAGTGCGAATGCACTGTGCCATTCACACAGATAACTTGATGTTCGAATTCAGGATTCCACCTATTCATTTTCAACATTCAGCCTCAAACACATTCTGTTATTTGGTTATTACAGTCGATTATATGCACAATTGCACAAACCACCTGCGACCTTAAGGAGGTAAACCAATCATTATTATAGCATTTGAAGTGCAGACCTCTAGACCTGTGTCCTGAATGGCCTGCTGTCAAGTGTAATCATTGTGCATGAAACATGCATATGTGCAATATATGCACCCATGAATGACTGCTGGATGTGATATGATCTGTACTATGGTGTGTATGTTTTAGGAACAGGGTAGTATTCCAAGTAATAAACTAATAAACATCCTCCATTTTCTGACTTCTCTATACTCACGTATGTCTAATCAGCAGCTGCTTGGGCATTTGATCCTGGTTACGCTTGATATTAACAGTTTATTTACTGTTATACCCAACGGTGTGGGGATTAAAGCAGTCAGTGACTTCTTGACTGGGAAGAATGTATGTGATCCTGATGAGACTATACAGATATGAAGTTTTCTTGAGCTTATTGTGCATAATAATGTGCTTATGTTTAATATGAAGTATTATTTGCAGAAATGAGGTGTAGCCATGGGGACGGCATGCGCCAACACATATGACAACTTGGTGCTGGTGCAGTGGGAGGAGTGCTGTGTCCTTGGTGCTCACAATGCTTGGAGAAATTTCATCTACTTCTACAAAAGGTTTGTTGATGACCTCTTTATTGTTTGGATGGGGTCAGAAGAACAGTTGACAGATTTTGTGGCTTATTTACAGCAGAGCACTAGTTATCTGACTTTTTCTGTCAACTGTTCAACCACCTCAATAGCCTATCTTGATGTAGAGTTATTTATGGATGCACAAGGGTTTCTGCAGACCAGGACTTACAGAAAGGATTGCTGGAAGAACACTTTTCTGGAGAGGGGGAGTATGCACCCCCAACATATCTTTAACAACATCATGAAGGGGCAAGTTTTGCATGTGTCCAGATTGTGCACTCAGGATGATGTATACGACTGAGAGACTGAGTTTCTGTTGTTCTGTTTTGGAGAGAGAGGCTACTCAAAGGGAGCCATAGGGATGGTAAGCAGGGAGCATTGTATGTGGAGACAGACCTCTGCAAGACCTTGGTTTGTTGGCCATGGAGCTGCAAGCCCTACTTCTGTGTTATCCCCTCGGACTAGGGAGTATTTGGACACTATGAATAATAGACGGCACCTGAGGTTGACCATTGGCTATAATAGTGATATGAACAAGATAAAGATGATTATACATGAGAATTGGAAGATTCGACAGTTGGATGATGGCAATGAAGAGGTTGTTGGCTCAGCTCCTGTCTTTGGGTTCAGAAATGCACCCAATTTAAAGAGACTGCTCTGTAAAGACACTGTAGAATATGCTCCTGGGCAGCATGGTCTGGGAATGCAACAGAGACACTGCAAAGGTTGCACCTTTATAGACAGATCTAATAGGTTTCAACATCTGGTCACTGGACGTATATATTGTTTGAAAGGTTTTGCCAAACTGTACTACCAGGAACCTGGTCTGTTTAGCAAAATGCCAAGATTGCGATTCATTTTATGTTGGCAAAACCAACATAATCTTGAAGGAGAGGGTTCTACAACATTGCAGGGATATAAGGACTGGTGGTAATCATAATGCACTGGCACAGCATGTTAAGAAGAATCCAAGACATACCTTTAGATTTATGGTACAGCAGTTATGTGCTCTAACCAGAAGAGGGGGTGATAAATCACTCAAAACAGAACAGGTTGAAGTTAACTGGATTGGAGATCTGCAGGCTGATAGAGTGCCAGGGCTTAATAGTGTTTTACCACTGAAGCCTGTTCTTAGAGGGTGTAGAACCTGAAAGTTGAATTGATTGGTCCCTCGAGAGGGTGTGTGTTGTATTCTGTTTTAATTGGTTGAATGTGGTGTTTTAAACAGGTTTGTGGTTTATAATGTTATGGATGTGAAAAAGAGTTGGATTACTTGAAAGCATGTATCCTGGTTATTAAAGGTTTTATCTATACTCTGCTGTGGTGGATTCTTTGGGTTTCATTGCTGCTGTATTTGTTTTCTACTATTTTAGTCCTTCATTTCTGCTACTCCTGGTTTTGTTCATTTGCAAGTAATAAACTTCTTAGCAGTTGGTATTTTTAAAAGTAAAATGTAACAGAATAGAATAAATTAATTGTAGAAAGCTTTGTATATTATCTGTGAACTTACTAATGTTATCCTTTTCTCTCATCCCAACCCTTATCTTCTTTTCTTATGGATTTCTTATTTTGTATTATTATTTTATTGTTATTATTATAATAATATTATTTATGTAATCATATTTCTTATTACTATATTATTTGGTATTACTTCTTATGTTTTTTATTATGTATAATTTGATATTGCTTTGTTGTTAAATATTTTTTCATTTTTATTATTTATCATTGAGTTCATAATTATATTTAAAAGTTTTAATAATGATTTATTGTTCCTTTATTTTTTTATTATTTTCATTTATTTTGGTTTATTTTTATTTCATATTTGGTTTTAATTTTAATTTTGTTATTAGTACAGCACAACAGAGTAGGCCGGTTGCCTGTGATCCACATATACTCGCTCCACTGACTAAAGTACCAAGGCCCAGCACTTCTGGGCTGTAGCCTGGTGGCACCCCCCCTGCTGCCCCTGCCCTACCTGGACCCTCAAGTAGTTCTGTCCCTTCCCCAACATTCTATTCTCACCTTAATAAAAAAAGGGCACCTGTCCCAAAAAATATTGTCCCATAGATAGCTCTCCATTTTGCACATGTATCCACTTTACACACTTAATTTGGTGTAATTGGCCTCACAATGCTGTTATGTTGTTCTCACCCCTCTCTCTGGAGGTGACAGTCTAAATTCATCTGATAATCTGTACATGTGCTCAGTTGTTACTGCTGAAGAAATGGATAGCTATGGTTCTTACCTACACCCTTCCTGCACATTGCTGCCTTTCTTTCACTTTGTTGTGAGGGTGGAGGATCACAAACCTTTAGATGTCATGTTTGTTGACAGTGAGAATTGAGTCCTTAACCACTGGGCTGTCATCACTGTCACCTCACTGTGCTGATGGCTGCAGTGTCTGACATCTGCATGTCTTTGTGTTATTCAGGACAGCGATGGAGAGCAGTTACTCCAGTCAGCATAGGCATGCACCAATTGTGTGGCACACAATTCCATGCACCAGAACTGGCAGTTCATCTCAGGTGACAAAATCATCCCCTTTGCCTCTGCTTTCAGAGGGAGATACAAGTCTATCCTCTGGGGCAGAACTATCAGAGGGTCCAGTTAAGGCAGGGGCAGCAGGGTGGGTGCTGCCAGGTTGCAGCCTAGAAGTACTGGGTCTTGGTGTTGTAGCCAGTGTAGGGAGTGTTGGTGGACCATGGGGAACTGGTCTACCCTGCCGTGCTGTAGTAATAACATAAATGAAATTTAAATTCAATAATGAAATAAAACATAACACAAAATAATGGACAGAATAACATTAAATAAAATTTAAACATATAAATTAATATAAAAATAATAATATGATTATAAACACAATGATAAATAAGAAATGAAAATGCATTTAAATGCAAAACAATATAAAATTATACATAAACAAAACATAAGTAATAAAAATAGTTATGATAATGAAAAATATGATTATATACATAATATAATAATAACACAAATAGTAATAAAAAATAAGAAATATATAAAAAAACAAATGAAGAGAAGGGTGTGGGTGACAAAAAGAAAGAACGTTAGTAACTGCACAGATAGTATACAAGGCTTTCTACAAATAATTTACTATATTCTACTGCATTTTACTTTTAACACTACCAAATGCTAATAAATATCTTTATTTATTTGAATACTATCCTGTTGCTAACACAGACACACTATAGTACAGCTCATATAACATCAGCAATCATTCGTGTTTGCATATATTGCACATATGCATGTTCCATGTACACTGATTACATTTGACAGCAGGCCATCCGAGCTCCAGCTATAGAGGTCTGCACTTCTAATGCTGTCATTATGAATATGTAACAGTACTGTACTTTTATTGATGACAACCTGAAACAGTATTGTAAAGAGCTGTTTTTAAATTTGGGGAGTGTGGTATTTAAACCCATAAGCAATGACGAATTTAATAATGTACTTTTCCTTTGCAATACAGCATAATGCAAGCACTCTTTCCTTTTACATGTTATATATACAGGTCCACTGTTATAATGATAACAATCTGCATCATCCCCTTGTTGTTCCTGGTTTATAGATCATACTTTACATTGCAATATTGATGTCAACTTAAACAAGTACTGTATAGTTTGGAAGTTTGGTTTTCTAAATGACAACCCCTGTAAACCTGTCTGGTGGATATCTGCAGTAAATAAACTCTATAATAAAAGGAAAACATGTCTGTCCAGGACCTAGAAGGAGCAGGTGCCAAGTTGGAAGCAATCTCTCCTTTGTCTGAACAAGCAAATAAGTTCACTGGTGAAATTTCTAAGGCTAACTTTGAGTCCAAATTGGCCACATCCACTAAGGACAATCACAAAGCCTTCTTCACATATGTCTGTAATCTCAAAGGTAACACCCAAATCTGCTCTGAACTGGTGGTCAAGAGCACCACATACACAAAATCCATAGATATAGCCAACATTCTGTCAGACAGGTTCAGTGATAACTTCACACACCCCATCCCCCTATCAGTAAACCAAAACATCCCCAGCACCTGACCCCCTTCCCCTCATCACCAGGGAGCAGGTCTTTAATGCCCTCTCAAAGAAAAAAAATACCATCTCCATGGGACCTGACAATATCCCTGGCTGTGTCCTACATGAACTCAGGCATAAGGTCTCAGCTCCATTAGGCATCCTATTCAACTAAAGCCTGAGCACTGGCTTCATCCCAGCTGAATGAAGAACGGCCACTGTCATCCCTCTACACAAAGGTGGAGTGTCCACTGACCCAGGCAATTATATGCCCATCAGTATGACTGACCTGATCTGAAAGGCCATGGAATGCATTATCATGGACCTTATAAACAAGGGCATTGGCAACCTCCAAACCCTTGAGCCTAAAGTTTGGGTTTGTCAAGGGGAGAACATGCCTTTTAAACTTGGTTGGATTCTTTGAAACAGTCTCCAAAGCCATGGATAAGGGGAAGATGGTGCACACTGCCTACCTTGACCTAGCCAAAGCCTTCAACACTATTCCCCACTCAGGCATAATAGATAAACTCTCCCAGCTAGGCATCAACCCATATATTACCAGATGGGTAGCTAACTGACTCACTGATAGATCCCACTCAATCAAAATAGGGGAAGCGACCACTAGTAGTAGACACATAATGAGCAGTGTACCCCAAGGATCGGACTTGGGGCCTCTACTGTTTGGGATATACTTTTCTGAGGTGCAAGTCAAAACCAGTGGTCTGTGGCTGACCAAGTTTGCAGATGACTGCAAGCTGGGCATTGTCTTAAATTCCCCTAGTGATGTGAAAATCATCCAAGAGGGCCTTACCCAAACTAATGACTGGTGCCAGAAGCATGGCGTCAAACTGAATGCCAAGAAATGCATCATTATCCAGTTTGGGGAAAATGGTGTCCCCACTAATTATCACATTAATAACAATGTGCTAAGAAAGCAATCAGTCGTGAGGGACTTGGGCACCCAGGTTGATAGCAACCTGACTTTTGACCACCAAGTTGCCACCATTGTACATAAGGCTTTCTAGATGGCTCACCTCATAAGTAAGGGTATTTCATCCATAAAAAAGGAGGTCATAAGATGCCTGTACTCTTCCCTTGTTAGACCCATTATCGAGTACAATGCCTCCTTCGGCATGTACCTTGCCAAGCACATGCAGCTGTTGGAGAGACCACAGAGGTTCCTGACCAGGAAAATCCAGGGTCTCAAACACCTATCCTATACAGATAGGCTAAAAGCCCAGTCCCTCTAGTCAGTCTCATACAGACTGCTCAGAGGTGACCTGTGCATGGCATACAGGGCCATCTCAGACCCAGCCTTGATGGAGTTGGTGCATATTCATAAGTCAAACTCCACTTGAGCAACCCACATGCAAGGCCTTAACCTGGCCTGTGACATTAATAGAACTTGTTGGCAGGATAGATTTGTGTCCCAAAGACTCCCCCATTTGTGGAATAGACTCGATCTCTATGCCAAGCAGAGTACCTCACTAGCCCTCTTTAAGAGGACCCTGGATGACTGGATGGGAAACAGAAAATACACCATTGGGATCCCACCTGTGTCCCTGCTGGACAGGGGAAACAGGTGCTGACTTTGTGGGAACATGAGTGAAATTCTTGGCTAGGCTTATAAGGCCCTCTGGGCCAATAGCCTTGTATCATCCTATGAACCTATGTGTGTGTTTAATTACATTGCTATATAATGCAAGGTCAGATCAGTAAAATACAAGTTTCAATCCTTGTAAATAAATCCAGAACCATGTGAACTTCAGGCCACCATTTAGCATCTGCAGCCACAAGACAGGTTACATGAAAATCTAATACATTAATATTCATCCTGAGGTTCTTACTGTTAGACGCAGAGCAACAGGGCTTAGCGGTTTTCCCCTATGCAGACTGGCAATAAAAGAATGCATCCTAGGGCTATTTTTAGATGTCTGCATCCTGTCTGCAACCTGAGCTGTCCACTTCTATAGTTTGTGTGCTGCTGCTATGCTAGCAAACCAGCTGTGCATAGCTCACGCCATTTGTGCTACATGCAGCAACATGCAAACAGTGGCTCCAAATATTGAGATAAAAACAAGTGATAACAGGCAAAATATAAAACTGCTGATGCCTGTGACACACCATGCATGTCCTCTTGTAGTCTGTTATGGGCACCTGTGACTAACATACTAACTTCAACACATACCTTATTTTTCACCTAGGTGGATTCCCTGCATTTGGCTCTGTATCTGACTCAAGCCTGCCAGAGATCCCACAGTTCCTCTACTGTGTTGTTGGCCTGCAAAGTCTTCACCTTCTTTGTCTATGTCTATTGACAGCAGCAGCAACATCAGCTTCAGCCTGTAGCACACACAAGTTTATGTAAAATGTAGCTGCTACTAACAATCTGTCTGTGCTTAGGTTGCATATGTACTTCACTATTTTCTCACTCCACATATAAGAGCAAGCATGGAGTCTATATTGATGCTTTATATCTTGTTGAGTAACTCCATGGGATTGGTTGATTAGAATACAAACTGAGCAGTGTATGCTGCACTTAGTATCTCTGAAGCACAGAGTAGGTCAGATGCAATCGATTACTAATGTACACCATTATAAAAAGGTAAACGTAGCTAGACAAATGAATGTGGATGAGAGTTATTTCATGTCAAACTCAGTTACACATTTCTTTTGGAGCAGTATATTTTGAAAGAGGAGTATTGTACTCCATCAGGTGTGTGTCCACTGTGTCCATTTTATTACCTAAATAATGTATATGTTGGAATGTACTTAGGAATGATGTGAAGTAAATCAGTAAGTATTTGTTAGAACTGTACTCAAGACATGGTCTTGTTTCCCAGCCATTTGAGAGGTACAGAGGATGGTAGAGTAGGCTGAAGGCATAATGGTGTGTGATAACTATGTACACACATTTTATGAATAGGTACTTTGATAACATTTTTAACATTACACTCTTGTTTGGTTAGCACAATTGTGTCTTAGTCTGTTGTTTTGCTTTTTTTTTTTGGGGGGGGGGATTAGTTTCTGCTATGGCACAAACTAGAATGGACTGTTCTGTTGGGTGAGAGAGTATCTGTTATGGCACAAACAAGGATATGTTCCTATTGCTACTCTCGTTGTTTTGTACCCCCCTTGTCATTTTTTGACCATGGCTGAATATTTAAATTGTAATCAAGTGGTGAATACTGTGAGCCTTCCTTTACTGCTTTATCTGTACACAGTTTATTTGTACTTATGTGATCCTTATATGTGTTATCATTATTTTGTCTTTTAGTTAACAATATGCCCGCTCTCTGTAGGCCCCCATTTTCTGAGGCAAAGAATAACCTCATAATTGAAGTGTTGTTATGCCAACATCTTGCAGTCCTGATGGCCAGAAGGCAGGCTAATTTGTCAGAATGTGCAATTCTGTGGGATGAATTGGTCTAAACTCTTAATGCAATTGGTTGACACAATCACAGCTATGAGCAGGTGCAACACAGAGCCATGGACTTGATTCACACTGTAAGGAGGTACGCAACTGAAGTGGCACATGATCGTCAGGTCATCGGTGGTGGGCCTGCAACAGAACACCCTCTCACCGCCACCAAGGAATTCCTGGCAAACATTGCCACATAGGACAGCTCCCAGCAATCCGTTACCCAATATGTTCTGGACATGGGTGCCTCTCCTACATTTCAGGAGGAGCTTTCAGGTTGGCTTTGTTAGATCATCAGTAGAATACTATTGCATTTATTCTGTAATGATGTATATAGTTTTAATGTGTGGCAAGTTGCTTCTTTTGGTGGGGGTATTTAAGATAGCTGCAGTTTTAAGGTCATTTAGAGGTTGTCAGCCACATTCTTGCTAACATTGCAGTTACTGTAAATATAGACTACTAAAAGTATTATCCCCTGTTATACTATTAATTGTGGTGCTGTTGCCATTAACTCTCCCTTTACTATTTTTAGGACCATCAGGAATTCACAGATATAGGGCTCCTGCAGTTGGTAAGCAGAATACATTTATGTCAGTAATGTAGAAATTGTCCAACATATCTGCTAAACTGTCATCTCAGCCCTGCTGTATGGATTGTTGTACTGTCTGCATACTTGTCAGCTGTACAGATATTTGCTGAATGTCCAGATGTTTGACTCATACCTCTGGCCTATATTTAAGATCATAGTGATTGACTTGCAAACTATTGACAAGTCATTAATGATTGGAGATATAAAATAATGACAGAGGTCTCACATTCAGACTGCATACCCTTCGGAAATGTCATGGTGAAGCAACACCTGTTATTCTATCACCTTTCTAGGTTTGTAAGGGCAATATGTCACAATGGCACCTATTCTTGGGCCTTTGTCCACCCATTATTCATGGCTTTGTCCACAGTTATTGCTCTAAGAGGTTGAGATGTATAAATGTCTGTAATAGTGACATCAGTGTAAATTGCATAACATATATTGCAGCATAGTAGTGCAGGTATTAATGTATTCTTGTTTTCCTTCCTTTTATCACAGGTGAACATGGAAGTGGTCCTATGTCCCCTATGCCACCAAATGTCAGTGTCTCATCAGACTCTGATGATGATGGTGGCCAAAGTGAGGCACACCCGGGTGATGAAGAGGCTGATTCTGAAACAGAGGTTGACATCCAGTGACCCCCCCCTATTATCACCAAGCACAGTGACTATACCTAAGCACACCCAGTCCACTGAGGCTATAGATATTGGACAGTTGGAGGACGAGGACATTGACCAGGGAAGTGTGGCTACTGCACCTTCAGTGATTGTTGACATTGGCCATAGCCAAACTGTTAGTGAGGTGACATACAGGTGGATTGATAGGGGTGCTTGGAGGAGGCCTGCTGTCCCTCTCCCACCTGTTACAGGTGTCTTGTTACATGTCCCTCGACGTATGTTTAGAGGTCTCATAGAAGCAAAGGCATGTTCAGAAAGGAACTCCAGAAGAATGACCTGGATTATAGATGCACCACAGTCTGACATCTGTGACTGCCTCCACCATGTTGTTGATTCACTGGATTGTTTGAATGATACATTGGAACAGGATGTGTCTGTGAGGGGGCGCAGAGTATCTGTCATGGAACACACATTGTCTGTGATGGAACATCTGCTGAGAAGGGAGCGTTGGCCCCGTGAGCATAGGTCAGCAACTATATCTGCTGAGAGCCAACATGGCCATGCCAGATCACATTTCCATAGTGGCAGTATATCTACTGCTCCAGCAGTGAGTGTGCTGTCCACACCCAGATGTACCAGGCCATGGGGATGTGGTCCTGGGCATTTCAAATAAGGAAGCACATCCAGCAGACATTGGTCACCTTCAGATAGTAGCACACATCTGACCTTGGGTATGGAGGTGCCAGTGCAACTCCCAGCAGAGCCATTTCGCATGTTCAGGGGAGGAGATGATGAACTGTGAACTCTACCATGCATGGCTCACAGCTGTCCAACACAGACACACTTACGGCTAGCACTGAGCTTGGCTGTGTTCATGCAGACACTTACACATCACTGTCACATTGAGGGTGTCTACAGGCACACATGTAATATTTGCATGGTCCATCTTGCCTGCTTCCCTTGCTTATTGACACACACTCACTCGCCAACCATTTGTGTCAGCATTGGCCTCCTGCACCCCCATACAACACCCTGTGCAAGTTATGATAACTGTGCCACATTGGTGTTGTCTATCTTTTGGATTCAGGGATACTAAAGCAATATGTCTAATGCACAGGGTGACAGTCTATTATTAATATGACTTTATTACCTCCATTTGTGCTGTTGAACTGATAATTGTACCAGTCATTTAAATTATATGTAGCCAGTTAGACAGTTGCTAGCATAATAACTTATCTACTTTGTAGTAGATACTTTTGTGTCTCATTAATATATCTAACTTTCTCTTTAAGGATTATTTAGTACAGTCTTATGTGTGCACATCCAAAGTCAACCCATCAGATTCAAAGCTCAGTATTGTATGTCAGCAATGAAAACAAATCTCATCAGAATGGTAATGCAGTATAATGTTCCTTTTTGCATGTACATTACCACAGGTTCCAAGGTTCATAGGATGTGACTAGGGTATTGACCTGATGGTGTTTAAAAGCATAGCCATTACATCACAATATAATATTCAAAGGCAGATATGATGCATGGCCAAGTTTTGTCTAGCTAGGACCACCCATATCCAGTGGAGCAGCAGCAGTGATCAATGGCAGATGACGTTTTCACATCAAGTCATCCAGCCAGTCCTTAAACAGAGTAATTGAGGTGCTCTGCTTGACATGGATTTGAAACCTACTGCAGAGGAGTGACAACCTTTGAGAGATGTATCTGTCTCTCCAACATGTCCTATGTATGTCATAGTGTACATTGAAGTCCCTGGAACAGATAACTCTAGTCCAACATCAGTTACAGATGTGCAGCATTTTCATCCCATTTTGGCCACAGATAGCCCTGTAAGGCATACATAATATGCCTCAAAGCTATCTATATGATACTGTACACAGTGATCACTACTTCAGTCTGTCCACAGGAGAGATGTATTGGAGACCCTCTGATGTTTTATTACTCAGACATTCCAGAGGTCTGTCAAGTTGGTGCAGGTGTCTGGTACAATATATATCAAAGGGAGGATTGATAACATATTTTGCTACTGATGTAATGCCATTGCTAATCAGATAAATGATGTAGAATGTCTACCTCCCCACAGTAAATCCATGTTGCAGTCAACATGTGTTCCAAGGTCTATCAATACAGAAGTGGGGCATAGTGTATTATTGGTTATTTTGTAATAAGCAGAAATATTTATTATTATCACAGGATATGCTGATGCATTTTTGTGCAGTTGATGTGACACCCATGGTTTGTTAGCAGTCATTTGTGCCACAGAGATGGTTTGCCATAAACTCTCTGTTTTGTTCAGGACTTCTGAGACATATATGTCAAACATGAGGGGTAACAGTACTGACACTTCTGTTACAACACAGGTGACAGGTCTGCTACATGACGTGAAGTCTCACACATTATTGAATGTTGTTGGTCTGTGATCCCATTTGAAAACCAGCTGATAACATAAGATTTGATATTCACCTTGGTTAGTTTCTCATTGAGACCAAGTGTTGGATTGTGTTGAAGAACCTGGCCAAGTTATGATAGGATGTGTGCACCGCTTTGACTTTGTGTATGTCTCTGGTCACAGTCTTGAATCCCACCAGGTTTTGCAGCCACTAGATACCCTGCAGAACACATAACTGGAACACATCTAGTGTTTGGAGGTCACCTGTGTCCTTGTGTCTGAGATGCATGCAAATTGTTTCCATTGCATTACAGCAGAGGTTGCATAACTTTATAGGTTTATAGTTACACTTGTATTTTGCCGATCATCCCTTGTGTGGTTGTAAAATGGTCACCGTATTCCACTCAGTGTAGACAACAGCAGTATTCAGACTGTGACTGAATATGGTGCCTAGGGGACTAGCTCACTGTTGAAGCAGATGAAGAACACAGGCTGGAATGCCACCTGGTGCCATGGAGACTGTGCTCCTAGTCTTGGAGAGGACAGTGATAACTTTCTCATTGTAGATACTATAGGTTTGAGCTTATGCTGTACACATGGTTTGTAGTAGGTTTGGTGGTGACAGGGGGTCAGTGTGTGTGATACCATACACAACTGGTTCCAAATACATCTGAGTTTTATATAGATATATATATATATATATATATATATATATATATATATATATATATATATATGGGATCTGGACACATGCTCGACTAGCATATGTCCGAATCACAAAACATCAAACACACATACATGAAAGCGCTTAACATCAACAAGCATTTCCGTGTATGTGTGCCTATTTTGTAGATCGGACTACAGTGTGGGTAAAGGAAAATTCTCTTTTCCCCACTGTGGTGCAATCTCGGAGTGAGAATAATAAAATCGTAGATTTTTTTTTTTGAACTACACATATACGGAAGCGCTTTTTGATGTTAAGCACTTTCGTGTATGTGTGTTCGATGTTTTGTGATTCGGACATATGCTGGTCGAGCATGTGTCCTAGACCCATATAAATATATATATATATATATATATATATATATATATATATATATATATATACACACACACACACACACACACACACACACACACACACACACACACACACACACACACACACACACACACACACACACACACACACATACACATATACACACCCATATGGATCTACTTTCATTCATTAAAAACACGTTTCACTGAATTTCAATTCACCCACATCAAATCGCTGAAAGCTCAAATATCATTGAAAACTCATTTCACCGAATCACATTTCACTGAATGTACACTACTGTAAGGCAATTGAAATCTATATGCTCTTTTCCCCACTGTAGTGTGATCCTGGAGTTAGTATATATATATATATATATATATATATATATATATATATATATATATATATATATATTTAGCGGGGTGTAGGGGGGGCACAGCCCCCCTCACTGGGGGTGTGAAATGCATAGCCCTCCATCTAGCTTGCTTTTATATTCATGAATCTCATTTCACTGAAAACTAACAATATAAAACCAAACTAGGTGGGGGGTTGTATCCCCCAC
The DNA here is from genome assembly GCF_019279795.1 of Protopterus annectens. Lineage (NCBI taxonomy): Eukaryota > Metazoa > Chordata > Ceratodontiformes > Protopteridae > Protopterus > Protopterus annectens. The sequence continues at coordinate 257,134,355 of NC_056748.1, read as the reverse complement.
CCCCCCTAACTATATATATTAACTCCAGGATCACACTACTGTGGGGAAAATGGCATATACGTTTTACTTGCCTTACATTACTCTACATTCAGTGAAATGATATTTGGTGAAATGAGTTTTCAGTGATTTGAGCTTTCAGCGATTTGGTGTGAGTGAATTGAAGTTCAGTGAAATGTATTTTCAGTGAATGAAAGTAGACCCATATATATATATATATATATATATATATATATATATATATATATATATATATATATATATATATATATATATATATCAGTTTGCAGATGTAAATGAAGAAAGCCGTATGGTTATCCCTGGTTATGCTGTGCAAATTATTAGCACAGTTGCTCTGTGAGGGTTTTTGAAGGTGTCTTATTTGCATGTTTATGCTGAGGAGAGTGGCCTTCCATTCCTGGTTACTCAATGTTGTATTTGTAAACAGCAGCTCCTTTCACTTACTTTGTAATGTAGTAATGACAGACATCCACCAGTATGGTTTGTATTTTCTGGAGGATCTTTGTTTGAGCCTATCATGCATGGCTGTGTGTATACATTTATGCAGATGCATAAACAGGGCATCAGGGTGTAACTTACTATATTTGTCAATGTCCTTTGTGGAAACTGGGGCTTGGAGGTAAATTAGACCATCCCTTAGAAGAGTATAGTTAGCTTGGATGATATTTTTGCTCCTTACTCCTCCTTTAGTGAGTTCAGTAGCTATATCTACTTCAAAACATACTGCCTTATGGTTGGATTAACAGTATAGGCACTACTCATGTGCCATTGCATTGTTCACTCGTATTGTTGAGGAACAGTTCTGGAATACGAGATAACCTTGTGGGGTGGTGCACTATTTCTTCCATGGCATTTCAGTTTACAAAGTCCAGGTAATTTGTTCAAGTGAGTCTGTTGTCCTATAATTATCCCAATCAATGGATGAATAGTTTCACTCACCCCTGCCTGGGTTGTCTTGTTCTACTTTAATTGTTCCATGTAGTAATAAATAGGCTGTGTGGCCTATCTTGTTTATGGATGGTGACCTATTAAGGGTGATAACTTAAAGGGATTTTCTGTTCACAGTACATTAGATGTAGAATAACTCCATATAGTTATTTTCTCTAAACAGTCTTCAGGTGTAATTATCTTCAATGTATATATAACACCTCCTGTTGTTCATACAAGTTCCATTTGCTGTTTGGATGTTTGGAAGGAATTGTAGCTTTGCAAGGCCAAAGTACTTACTGCAGCCTTGAACCAGGTTTCTGTGACTGCACAGACATCAACATCCTCAATGAGAAGAGTGTTTACAGAGAGTGCGGTTTAGGATGTGAACTCCTAGGGTTTTGCAGCATGACCCTTGCTTTGTTGGAGTTGTACATTTTCACATTAGTAATTCTGCTTTTGTGACCTAGTCTAATAAAGGGATTATGGTGCAGTCAAGTGCCTTATGTTTGGCAAAGCAGCTCTATCCACCATGTCATTCCACACTGACAGGTACTGCATCATCTTAGAATGACAACAGAAACTTAGGCAAGTTCAGAAAATCTGTTGTTCTTTATACAGTGATATCATCCTAGGTGAGGATATAATGCTACTCAAGCATAGGGACATACCTGGCTGGGATCCATATTTAGATAGCTTAATCATGTCTATGTTCATATATTTCATATAGTCATGTCTCGTTGTGCATACCAACATGAAGTATATTGGATTAAGAGCAGATCTTGTTGTTGAGAGACTTGATTGCATGTGTGCTGTGATGACTACCTCTGCCAGACACCTGACACTAAACTTATCCTTGTATAAGCTGGTGAGTGGGGCATCTGTATGTCTCACTGTACAGTCAGCTATTATGTAAAACCTTTTGAATACATGCCCATTGCCCTAAGCACTTCTGTGGTGAGGCACTGGTGATAATATTTCTTATGTGTATGTTCTGTTTTGGGTGTAGTGTTAGATGTAGCCTGATTGTGTTTAGGATGTGTCTACTGTTTAGGTTGGTTTGCGGGGAGTACCTCTGCAAATGATGGTTTGCGCTTGGTGTTACTCTTCTGGATGCAAGACAGCACTGATTCCAGATTCCTACTATAGGTGGATCTCTTGTAAATTGTACTTCAGTGATGTACGAGATACAGGTTGTTCAGTGCACATGAGCCATTATCTGCACTTAGTCAAAAACTCATGTCAACTGTGCTAGCAAAGGAGAGAGAGGTAAGATGATAAGTGATAATGGGAGATTTGAATCTGGTATCTGCATAGCATAAGGTCGATCAATACTTCTATTATTAATAGGTAAGTGGGAAAATTGCTGCTCATTGTGCAACAGAGGATCTGATAGCTACATCCACTCTGCTACATAGCAGCAGCCGACTGTATTTGAAAGAAAGTGTATTGACATTTCTGCATGTATGAGGGAAGTGTTACAGCCTCTGCACACATTCCAGAGGAGAACAGGTAGCAGAAAAACACACTCTTAAAGGAAAACAACAGGATATTAAAGCAGATTCCCCAACCTGCTGACTCTTCCAGTCCCTGTTCTTTGATAAAGCTTAAAAAAATCACCCTTGCAGCTTTAAAAAATAACCCACTCAACTGTTTTCCCTGTTCTGCTTCCCAGCTTTCTACACTGTTTTTGTTTCACTTTGCAAACCAACTTGAAAAACCTGTAGCTGGCTCTGAAATTATGATGTCACATCTGCCATCTGCTCTTGCTCTAGCTATCGGGATGTTTCCTCCCCCAAAGTGATGTAATTCCCGCCTGATTTGCATGCTGTATAGAAGAGCCAGTGTTCCTCCCACATTGTGATGTCAGACCTGCCTTACCCAGCCCACTCAACCCAATAAAATCCATGTGGTGTGTGGAACTCCTTTTCATTGTACGTGTATCCTGTCGACTGCATTTGTTTGAGGGACAATGAAAAGTTTGGATTGCCTGCATTTTCGTCTGCATTTTTTGCTTCATTGGTAAGACAAGTCTTCCTAGTGAATCAAAAATGTAATCCCACACACAGCCCCTGTTTGAATGCACTTCTAGCCCTATTTTGTGCTGCCTAATATAGTTTATGACTCTCTTCTGAACAGGAATACTCTCTTCCTACCTATGAGGATTCTGTTACTGAAGAATCTATCCCTTCAGCCTCTCCTCCTGAGGATTATTCTTTTGGGGAAACCCTGCATACCATGAGGGAGCACTTCCACTGGGAGAGCCAAGACTACTCAGAATCTAAGAAAAGGCTCAGAGACTTTCCTTTACTACCTCAGCACAGGCCTCTTGCTATCTCCCCTGTTTTAGGCATTGTAGATGATGTATTTTCAGACTGTCTCCTGACTCTACGCCCTGCACCTGTTAAGCCAGACAGATACTGCAGGGTTCCAGAATCACATAAATTTCTTTATAAAAACCCTGCTGCTGACCCAGAAACTATTTCTCAGGGTCCCAAAGGGATCAAGGCTTCCACTGCAAAAAACCCTATCCCCTCTGATAGGGATTCAAGGGCACTGGACAGATGGGGGAAAAAGGTTTACACTTCTGCTACCTTGGCTGAGAGGGCTTTAAATTGTCAATTTCATATTCTTAAATATCAGCAATACTTAATGTCACTGCTTAAACAGAAAATATTAAATTCTGAATGTGCAGAAAACAAGGACATGCAGGATTTATTGCAAGTAACTGAACAAGTGGGAAGGCATACTTTGCAATGTGGTATTGATTCTCTGGAGGCCGCTTGCAGGGCTGCTGTTACGGGTTCTGTCATTAGGAGGCAGGCTTGGTTAAAGGAACAGAATCTGCCTGATCATGTTAAAGCAAAATGATTAGATGCTCCATTACAGCATGATACTTTGGTGTTAAAGCAGAGGAGGTGTTGAAGAAAATGGAGGACAAAGCAAAATCTATGCAGACAGTTAAGGATTTCTTACAGGTGCAGCCACCCAGATTTAGCAGGAACTGGCCCACAAAGAATTAGTCCTTTCCAGTGTCAGACAGGCCACAAAGAGGCAGATACAGATGCCCCAGAGGCAGATCCCAGCCCCAATGCTCATACAGGCCTAAACAATGGGGTGCTTCTACCTCCAAAAGCGGAGAAGACAAATCACAGCTATAAATGAAACCGTCTCAATGACATTCCTCTGCCAGCACCAAGCACTTATCTTTTGGCAGACCCCTTAGGGGGAAAACTAGCACTTTTTTCACAAAATTGGCACATGATCACCCAGGACAAATGGGTCTTGAATATAGTGTCTCAGGACTACAGGTTCCACTTTCACACCCTACCAAGGGCAAAAGGTATGCCAGACCTGCCATACAATCAATGGGCAGAGGCACAAAAGCAAGTTTCATCCCTCATGGACATGAGGGCCATTCAGCGAGTACCACAGCAAGAGCAGGGACAAGGATTTTACTCGAGACTTTTCTTGGTAACCAGAAAGGACAAAGCCTGGAGACCAGTACTGGACCAGTCTATTCTAAAAACATTTCTGGACGTTCCAAAATTCAAAATGTTGACTCTGCAGCAGCTTCTGCCCATGCTGGGCAAGAAGGCTTGGATTGTAACTTTGGACCTAAAAGAGGCATACCTGCATGTCCCAATCAGACAATCTTGCAGAAGATACCTCAGATTCATAGCTGGCTCAATGCACTACCAATTCTCTGCACTTCCCTTTGGCTTATCTACTGCGCCCAGTGTCTTCACAAAATGCCTGGCACCAGTAATTGCATTTTGCAGACAAAGAGGAATTCAAATATATCCTTACTTGGACGACTGCCTTATTCAAGCAGAGAACAAGGACATTCTACTAAAGCATCTGGCATTTGTAAAAAGATTACTAATTTGCCTAGGGTACACAGTAAACGAAAATAAATCAAAACTAGTGCCCTCTCAAGAAATAATATTCCTGGGTGCAAGCTTAAATACAACTGCCCAGATGGCTTATCTCACGCTAGACAAACAAAGGCAACTGACTTCTTACTTCAAAATGTTGGCAATAAAGACCCAGTTATCTGCAAGAAAAATTCTGCAGGCTTTGGGCTTCATGGCATCCTGCATCCTGCTAATTCCATATGCCAGACTGCATATGAGGAAACTACAATGGTATCTAAAAAGTGTTTGGACTCAACATTGCCACAGCCTGGAAACATTACCCTCATTCCCTGCTTGCAACAGGAGTTTCGATGGTGGGCACAGGCCTGTCACCACAACAAGGGACAGCCATTCACTTTACCCACAGCCAGGCAGACACTAACAACGGATGCATCAGATTATGCCTGGGGGGGGCCCACATGGCAGAAAAATGTATTCAGGGCACATGGCCCGCAAGCCAGATGCATCTTCATATCAATCAAAAAGAGATGCTAGCTGTTCAAAATGCCCTGACAGCTTTCAAGGATCTACTTCATCCAGGACAACTACTGATAAAGACGGACAATACTACAGTCATGTGGTACATAAACAAGCAGGGAGGCACACATTCCTTCCCCCTCTGCAGACAAGCCATGACTTTGTGGGACACAGCACTGACTTATCCCCATGAGTGGAAACTGGATCCACAAGTCTTCAGCATGATAACAAGGAAATGGGGATGCCTAGACATAGATCTGTTTGCCTCTCCTCACAACTGCCAACTACAGAGATTCTGCACAAGGACTTATCACAAGCAAGCATGGAAAGTGGATGCCTTATCCTTCAGCTGGAAAAACTTAACAGTATATGCCTTTCCTCCACTGCCTCTCCTCCCCAAGGTACTCCTAAAGGTCAGACAAGAGAAGCCAAAAATGATACTGGCCATGCCAGCACTGGTACCCAATCCTAAAGAACTTGTCTCAAGGTCCAGCCTGGGCATTGCCTCAAATTCCTCACTTACTGACTCAACAAAACAGTCAGATCCTGCACAACCAACTCAGGACCTTAAATCTGGCAGCATGGCGGATAATGTAGCCATTCAGAACGCTCCTCTTTCCAAAGCTGTGATGGATGTTATTTTGGAGGCCAGGAGGCCCAGTACCAGAAAATCTTATTCAGAAAAATGGAAGAGATTCTGTGCTTGGAACCAGGCACAAGGAATTGACACGTTTGTTGCAAACATTCCTCAGATTTTACAATACTTAACTGAGATGCTGGACAGAAGCCTATCCTTTTCATCAATTAAGATCCATGCCTCTGCCATTTCAGCCCATTACAATATGGAGCCACCTATCTTTTCTTATTCTTTAATAAGGCAGTACCTCAGAGGGGCCAGAAACATAAGACCTCCAAGGAGAGCACCAATACCTGCATGGGAATCAATTATGTCTTGGAAAAACTCACACTGCCTCCTTTTGAGCGAGCCTCAACAGCTGATATAAAATTCTTATCCTGGAAAACAGCTCTGCTCCTAGCAATAACCTCTGCAAGATGAGTCTCAGAGTTACAGGCACTCATGGCTTTGGAACCTTTTATCATTTTCCATCTAGACAGGGTTTATCTGAGGACAAACCCGACATTTATGCCTAAGGTGGTGTCCAGTGTGGCACTTAACCAAACCATTCACTTGCCTACCTTTTATCCAAACCCGCAGAACAAGGGTGAGAGACTTCTGCATTTTTTGGACATACACAGACAGCTGCACTTCTACTTGGACAGAAATAAAGCTTTCAGAAAGACTGAGCAACTTTTAGTGGCATATGCTGCAGGATCACAAGGAAAGGCTATCTCAAAACAGAATATTTCAAAATGGATAGGCCATTGCATTCGTTTCTGCTATTCACAACATGGCCAATCAGTGCCTAAGGACATTAGACCACATTCAACCAGAGCAGCAGCCTTCCTCAGAGGAGTACCAACCAAAGACAACTTAGAGGCTGCAACTTGGAGTTCGATGCACACCTTTACAAAGCACTATCACTTACCTCTCTACTCTAAATCCAGAGCAGGCTTTGCCACTGCAGTTCTGCAGGGCCTCATAGCCTCTCCTAATTCTATTTAGCCCCAGCCACCCATCCTCAGCTTTGGGATTCAACCCAAGAGTAATGACTGCAACAGTGAAACACGATGAACATAGTACAGTTGTGTACCTACCATAAATGTAGATGTTCGAGTGTATTCACTGTTGCAGTCCAGGTTACCCTCCCACCATCCCCCTTTATTTTGCTGGGTCTTATCTGTACTTCTCTATTCTATACAACCTATGTGGTGTATTTGCTTGTAGATGAAGGAAATGATTACCTTAGTGCATGCATGTTTATTGGCATCATTTTTAGCCTACCCTTTTGGGGGCACCTGACATCTGGGGCAAGAAAAACTGAAGAAAATGGCGTTGGCTGCATCTTTTGTACCTCTGGCGCACTGATGTTAGGGAAGAGGTGACAGCAACCGACGCCGGACCAAAACTTTGGAATTCAGGCCGACTGCGGGTAGCCTGCCAGCAGGATAACCCAAGAGTAATTACTGCAACAGTGAATACACTCGAACATCTACATTTATGGTAGGTACACAACTGTACTTTCTGCTGAGTCAGCGTAGCAGGAGCATTCATTATGAATGGAGAATACTATATAATTTCATCAGCGGCACCCATTTGTTTCCACTTATATGTATTATTAGCATTGATATTTTGCAATAACACTGGTCTTGTACGAACTGACCGTTCGCTCATGTTTGCTAGATTGTCTTACTGTAACACATCAGTAGCTTTAGTGGTGTTAATTGTACCGTGCCAGATTTTTCAGTTATGGTTATTGAAATTGCTTTATCAGCATAGGCAGTATGATTAGATACTAACTTGATTTCAGGGCTGTATTGTTTAATGTTGCTCCTTCTTTAGCTTTATAACGTGTTTAATGCATCTCCTCTAAACATTCCTGTGTCTATTTTTAGTACCACTATTATGCAAGGATATGATGGGGGTTCACACCTGTGATTAGCTGGGCAAGCAGCAGATCAATTCAGTCATGTTTTTGGACCAGTATAGCATTGTATTAGTGCTTTAAAAACATTGAAACACCTCCTCCATATGTTTTATTCAGAGCTGAGGGGGATCAAAATGTATGAAAGGCACTGTAGACTTTAATAGCCAGAGTGATGACTACGGTTCTGAACTATGTTTCTGTGACTGCATATATGTGTGTGAATTTTCTAGGGTAAGGAGTGCTTCCAGGTAATATTTTTTTTTATATTTAAACTACTAGCATTGAGAAGCAGCACCTTTAGGTATTTCTGACTGATTTTTTTTATGTTGGCGGGCTTAACTTGGCATATCCTAAAAAAGGCACTATGGTGGCAAAGTTATTGTCAATATTCAGAAGCCAAGTGGTGATAAGTGCAAACCATCTCTTGAAAAGCATAGTGGCTTGTCGGTTATGTCTACCCAAGCTGTCAGAGATTGAATTCCCTTGTTGTGACACCAGAAACTAAGCCATTTGTTGAAGTAGGTCATTTTTGCTGGCCTTTCGTATAATCATTGCTGAAGGTAGGATGCGACTCAAGGCTAGATTCATACCTACCTGGGACACATGTATTCAGAGAGCTCCATGTCCCTCTTCATATAGTCCAGTGAGGTATCATGGACTATGACCGTCATACTGGTACTTGTGTTTTAAAGCCACAAGTGCATGTGTGTATGTGAATGCAAGCAAGGGGCATGTGTGTGTGTGTGTGTGTGTGTGTGTGTGTGTGTGTGTGTGTGTGTGTGTGTGTGTGTGTGTGTGTGTGTGTGTGTGTGTGTGTGTGTACGCAAGCAAGTGTGTGTGTGTGTGTGTGTGTGTGTGTGTGTGTGTGTGTGTGTGTGTGTGTGTGTGTGTGTGTGTGAATGCAAGCAAGGGGCAGGTGTGTGTGTGTGTGTGTGTGTGTGTGTGTGTGTGTGTGTGTGTGTGTGTGTGTGTGTGTGTGTGTGTGTGTGTGTGTGTGTGTGTGTGTGTGTGTGTGTGTGTGTGTGTGTGTGTGCGAATGCTTACCAAGCTGGGCATTAATCCCTACATCACTCGATGGGTTGCCAACTGGCTTACTGACAGAACCCATGCTGTAAAAGTAGCCCTCTCCAACTCCAGCTTCTGACAAGTCAGAGTACCTCAGGGGTCAGTTCTGGGACCGCTCTTGTTTGGCATCTACTTCTATGAAGTACAGGCCAACACTAAGCGATTCTGGCTAACAAAGTTCACAGATGACTGCAAACTGGGAGCCATTATTGAATCCTCAAATGTTGTGGATACTGTAGAAAAGGGCCTTACAGAAACAGATCTTTGTGCCAGAGCCATGAGCTCAAGCTCAGTGCCAAGAAATGTATAGTTATCCCCTTTGGAAAAAAAACATGTACCCATTCTGGGACATGCTACACTTAAAATAAATCCCAGTCCCTCAGAGCTACATGCTCCAGGGATCTAAACCTTGTCATCACAATAAACAAATGCTGGAAGGATAGGTTCCTGACTCAGAGACTGCCCAGACTCTGGAATAGACTGCCCATACATGTCAAGCAGACCGCCTCTTTGGCCCTCTTCAAACGGAACATTGACGATTGGATGGGAGAAAGAAATTAACCCTGGGATCACGTCACTCACCCTGCTAGACAGGGGTCCAGGGTAGAAAATAGTGTGGAAGTAACAGCCAGGGAATTGTTATGGCTAGGCTTGTATAAGCCCTAGGGCCGATAGCCTAGTACCAACCTATGAACTTATAGTTAACAGACTGCTATCAGAAGGGTCATTTTAGCTGTTGCCAAACAAACATTGTGTCTGTGTGATAAGGGGCAAGTGTGTGCACATCTGTGTGATAAGGGGCAAGTGTGTGCACGTTTGTGTGATAAAGGGCACTCTGCCAGTATCTGCTGAATTTTACAAAACCACTTTTATCTCTAAAGCTGTTACAGCACAATCTGGTAGTTAGATGTAACTTTAAATACACTATACTGGTATGTTCTTCATATACTGAATTGATAAAGTCTGTTTTGTGATTTATGATTTAGTGTTGAATTGTCATTTAATTCCATTAGGTACTGGTGTGCCTTTGCTGAGTAATTTTTTCCCTGTGGTTGTGGAACTGTGTAGTTATAAAGACAGGAAGAATTTGATTGTTCCCAGGTGGTGTGGACATGGTTGCTTAACCCTCCCCTCAAAACCGTAACACCTTTAGTTTTGCAGCCATGTTTGGATGGATTTGGATCAGGGTGATTGCAGTTTATAGGTCTCCCTTTTGCTGGGATTTATGTAAGACCCCTAAAGTGGGAAGGATGAAAGTTTAAAAATAAAACATCTTTCATGAAAGGTCTGAGGTGGAAGATTGTGTATGTGGTTATGCTGATAAGAACTGGAAATTCCTGTGTTAACACTAATGTACAGTAGACAGTTTATTGGACTGTGTTGTAGAAGCTGAATCTGTGGATAGGTTTACTGGGCTGTGTAAAGTAGGACTCACTAGTGTTGGATTAAAGGACTTTAATAATGTTGTAGGTGGAAAACTGTTCAATGGGTGCATTTCATGTACAATTTGAATGGAGCGGCTTGATGTGTAAGATCTGTATAGGCATGTGTTTCTGTTTCTGATGTCTGCACAGCCAAAGTACATAATTACTCATGCATTCCTTGGACGAAGGCCTGGGGTCATTCTTGGTGTTGCCAAACAAACTTGTGGTTATGTGTGTGAAAGGGTGAGTGTGTGAGCTGAGTGAGTGTGGTGTGTGAGCTGAGTGAGTGTGGTGTGTGAGTTGAGTGAGTGTGGGTGGGTGAGTGTGGGTGGGTGAGTGTGGGTGAGTGAGGGTGGGTGAGTGAGGGTGGGTGAGTGAGGGTGGTGTGTGGGTGGGTGAGTAAGTGTGGTATGTGGGTGGGTGAATGTGGGGGGTGAGTGTGTGTGGGTGAGTGAGTGTGTGGTGGGTGAGTGTGTGGTGGGTGAGTGTGTGGTGGGTGAGCGTGAGGTGGGTGAGCATGTGGTGGGTGTGGTGAGTTGGTGAGTGTGGTGGGTGGTGAGTGAGTGCAGGTGGGTGGTGAGTGAGGATGGAGAGTGAGTGTAGTGAGTGGGTGGGTGAGTGAGTGTGAGTGGGTGGGTGAGTGAGTATGGGTGAGTGAATGTGGGTGAGTGAGTGAAGTGTGGTGGGTGAGGGTGAGTGTGGTGAGTGAGTGTGGTGAGTGAATGTGGGTGGGTGAGTGAGTTGAATGTGGGAGGGTGAGTGTGGTTGGTGAGTGGGTGTGGTGGGTGAGTGAGTGTGGGTGAGTGAGTGAGAGTGGTTGAGTGAGTGTGGTGAGGGTGGTGGGTGGTGAGTGAGTGTGGGTGAGTGAATGTGGGTGAGTGAGGTGTGGTGGGTGAGTGTGGGTGGTGAGTGAGTTGAGTGTGGATGAGTGAGGTGTCTGAGTGTGGTAAGTGAGAGTGAGTGTGGTGAGTGTGGTGAGTGTTGAGTGGTGAGTGAGTGTAGTGGGTGGTGAGTGAGTTGAGTGTGGGTGAGTGTGGTGAAGTGAGTGGGTGAGTGTGGTGAGGTGAGTTTGGTGAGGTGAGTGAGTGTGGGTGAGTGAGTGAGTGTGAGTGAGTGAGTGTGGATGAATGAGTGAGTGTGGGTGAGTCTCATTTTTGGATGTAATTTCTAAATTTTGTAAACTTTGTTTTTGTATTGTCATATTGCTTTACATTGCCCTACTGATATGTGACAAAGTACAGGCAGAAGCACAGTAACAGCTGCAAAAACTAAGAGCATAAATTTGCAATAACCATGCGTATACATTAATTGCATTTTTTTACATAAGAAGCAGATGTCTGTCACAATTAATTGACAACACTACATCAGATTACAAGAAGTATGTAATACCGTAATTTTTTAAATTATGTCTTAAAAAAGCATGTTGGTGCTGTCATGCAAGTCTGTGAAATATTTCATGTTTATAGTGTGTCATTTGTTAGCTATTTAATCAAACGGGAAGGAAAAATAAGTGGGAGTTTGATGCTTTGCAAAACGGTGATTATTCCCAGTGCTATGTAGCTTGGTTCTAAATTTGACAGGAGTGCAACAAAAAAAGTGTCCCACTGTAAGGAGGAAAAGGCTGACAAGAAAACAGTACATTACTCTGGTCACCTGCTGTGAGCTGCCAATCACATGCAGATAATGGGTCAAATTACCCTTTGCTCTTTGACAGCTAGGGGAAGGTAGGTATGAAGTGGGAGGGGAGATGCCTTGAAGAACTAGATTTCAGCCTTCACAAAAGAAAGCAAGTTAGCATTTCTAAGAAACAAAAGCAATAAAATGCACTTTTCAGTTCTGTTCTGTAGCATTTGCACTGCTTGTGTTTGAAGTAGTCATTGAAAAAGGATAACATTTTAACCAAAAGTAGGGGACTTTAAGACAGCAGTGAATGCCTGTTAAGTCAATGAAGTGACAGCAGCTTAAGGGAAAACGTGGCAGATCTGATGCAATTTTTTGGAGACAAACAATGCATTCTGGGATACTTAGAGGCAGAGTAAACAGTCTGAATTATTTCAAAATGCCAGCCCCCATGTGGTCAGAGTCGGAAATTCCATATAAAAATATCTAAAAAGCTCTAAATAGTCCCAGAGTGCTGTTAAAATGTAGGAAACACCAAACCATGATGAAATAAATATGTTTTTTGAGTCTGAGGGTGCAGTTGTCCTTTAAAGCCCAAACTGAGTCTGGACACACTAACTTTCAAATTGATACTCCTACTATACACCCCTGCCACAAGTGAACAGATGGGGTTTCTCCAAGCACAGATGTCATTGTTTTCCTCCTATTCTTTTGTATAATACCATTAGGGCTCACCACAATAGATAATCTGCTTACATTTCTACCTGTCCTCTGCATCTTGCTGTGTCACACCAATCACCTCTATGTCCTCTCACATTCTTAAACCTTATCTTAGGCCTTCCTATTTTCCTCTTACCTAGCAGTTCCACCCTTAGCATCCTTCTTCCAATATACCCAGGATCACTCCTCAACACATGTCCAAACCAACACAATCCCACCACTCTGGCTTTGTCTCCAAACCATACAACCTGAGCTGACACTCAAATATATAGCTAATACTCTTATCCATGCTTAGCACATGCAATGCAAATCTTAACATCTGGAACTCTGATAACACCTGTTATTACTCCTGTTTTTTTTTGTCAATGGCACTGTCTACAATCCATATAACATAGCTGGTCTTACTACCATCTTGTAGACCTTCCCTTTCACTCTTATTGGTACCCATCTATCGGAAATCACTCATGACACTCTTCTCTACCCACTCCATCCTGCATGCAATCTCTTCTTCACCTGTGTTCCACAGTCACCGTTACTCTGAACCATTCATCTAAAGTATTTCAAATCATACATCTTTGTTAACTCTACTCCCTGCATCCTCACCCTTGCTCTATTGTCCTTCTCATTTATAGACATATATTCTGTCTTAGTCCTGCTGACCTTTATTCCTCTCCTCCATACAGCATATCTCTACCTCTCCAGGGTCTCTTAAACCTGTTCCCTACTCTCACTACAGATCACAATATCATCCGCAAACATCATAGTTCATGGGGACTCCTGTGTTATCTAATGTGTCAACCTGTCCATCATCATTGCAAATACAAGTCATGGTGTTTGTGCATACAATAACAGGAATATCACTGTTGTCTGTCTTTTATAGAATGAGGTGACATCTATCCGTCTGTCAGGCCAGTGTGTGACCATGGCCTGCTGCGATGAATACATATCCAATAATCTGATATCATTGATGATATCAGCAGTGTCTGCTGAATACAAGAGCACATTGTTCCATATACTGCTGTAAAACGTTCTGTGTAACATCCACCAACAGCTCACACACAGTTGACTGCAGTGAGAATAAAACACCTACCTATCTAAGTTTATGGACTACAGAACACAGTACATTATGCATGCACCAAGGTACAACTCTAATTTTAATAAAACTTCAGGTGATCTTACAGTAGATGACATCAAAAGACAATGTGGGGGCCTAAACTATATTTACATATTACAGATCACAATACTTAATGCATGCACCACAGCACAACTCTGATATTACCAGTACTTCAGGTGATCTTATAGCAGATGACATCTGCAGGCCACATGGGGGGACAAGATTTTGTAGGCCTGCATCAACTGCATGTTTGTGCAAGCACCAAAACAGTGCAGAACCATGCCATTTGAGAAGTCAGTGTGGGATACACACTTACACCATTCTTTATGGAGACACATAAAAACACACACCAAGTTGGCTGCAGTGAGGATAGTACCCCTACTTATATAGGTTTACATACTACAGATCACAGTAATTAATGCACATGCCGCAGCACAAGTATGAGATTGCCATGACTGTGGGTGATCTTATGGCACATGACATCAGCAGGCCATGTGGGGGAAGGAGTTTGTAGGCCTGCTTCGAGTGAATGTTTGCACAAGCACTAAAACAGTGCAAAACCATGCTGTTTGAGAAGTTAGTTTGAGATGCACACTTCCACCCATCTTCATGGACACACACACACACACACACACACACACACACACACACACACACACACACACACACACACACACCAAGTTGACTGGACTAAGGATAGAACCCTTACCTATCTAGGTTTACATACTACAGATTACAGTCCTTAACACGTGCGCCACAGTACAAAATTGATTTTACCAGACTGCAGGTGATCTTATAGTAGACAATATCAGCAGAACCCATGGATGACCTGTATTTGGAGGCCTGCTTGGAATGGATGTGTGTGCAAGCAACAAAACAATGGAAAACCATGCCATTGGGGAAGACAGATTGGACAAATACTTCCACTTTTATTTATACACACATACTTGACTGCCGTGAGATTAGAACCCCTACCTATCTCAGTACATGGACTACAGAATACAGTACTTAACACACACACCGCTACACAAGTCTGATGTCTGTAGCACTACAGGTGAACTTATACTAGATGACATAACCAAGCCCTGTGCTGCACATCGGTTTGGAAGGCCTACATGGTAACATTGCTTCTTAGTGTCATCTGAGGCTAATAGTCCAGCAGATGAATACTGTTTATTAACCTAGCTGTGTAACAACAATACTCTTATTGAGTATATTTGTCTGTTTGCATTTGGATAATCAAGCCTGTGAGCACCATCAATTGGCACTGTCCTTGAGGGAGCACACAACATTATATATTACAACTTGTACAATGGTTGATATATGTTTCGAAAAAGCAAGGATATCCAGGGTTGTTGTGATTTTTGGTGTTGTTGCTGGTGGTGAAACAAATGGATGGCTTGTCAGTATATGTACTTATATTTATACTGTGCCCTCATTTTGCAATGTTTCCACGTGTACTTTTAAGAGAGACATGGGGTCTGAGAATGATGAAGCAAGGGCACTAAGGACATATATATATATATATATATATATATATATATATATATATATATATATATATATATATATATATATATATATATATGTGTGTGTGTGTGTGTGTGTGTATAATTTGTTGACCGGGAATGTCCAACTGGATGCATTTTCAGCAGAGGCCTGGGGAAAAAAGCTCCACAAATTAAAATATTGCAGACATAGTTACAGATGAAGAATCCTAGCAATTAAAATATTACAAACATAGTTACAGATGAAGAACATAGTACATTCAGTAGATAACTAGCATCTGTTTGGAAAGTGGAGATAGAATCACTGTGCGGCAGTAGTTGTTTAGTTCTGTGCCTTTGTGAAGGGGAATGATGTGTGATATTTTCCATAGTATAGGGATGTAGCATTCTGACAGAGATCAGTTAATCAAGATGGATACTGGGTAGGCAAGGACGTCAGCTGAAATTTGTAGGAATTCACTTGGGAGGTTGTCTACTGCTAATTTTGTGGGTTTAAGTTTAGTGAAGAGTTTTCTTATGTTGGAGGTAGGAATGGAAGAAAATGAGAAGAGTGTGGGGAAATTACTGGGTGAAGGTGTGGGGTGTAGGGGAGGGGGGTTGTGTTGTCTAGCTAGTGATAGTACGGTTTGTGTGAAGTGTGTGTTGAATGAGGTAGCAATATTTTCTGAGGAGTGAGGAATGTTAGGTGTATGGGTATTGATTTTACCTGGGTGGAGGATGGAGTTTATGGAGGTCCAGAATTGTTTGGGGTTGTGTTGGGAAGAGTTGAGGGCAGACTGGTAGTATTGGATTTTGTCCTCCTTTATTAGCTTTTTGACTCTGTTGCGTAGTTCTAGGAATTTCTGTCTAGCTGAGCAGGTTTTGGTTTTGCGCCAGTGTTCCCAGGCTTTATCTCAGTTTTTCATTTCTGACCTAGTGGTTTTCTGTAGCCATGGGGAGGGTTGGGCTTTGGTTCTGGTAAGTCTTATCGGGGCATGGTTATTTAGGATGCTTAGGAAGGTAGTATTGAAGAATTGGACTGCGTCATCTAGGCTGAGGTAATTTAGAGGGTGTCAGTTACATTCTTTAAGGGATGAGATGAATGTGATTGTGTTAAATTGTAGTTTTTTACGTATTTGACGGTAGATGACAGGTTAACTTGGTATAGGTGTTTTTTGAGTAGGAATGTTGGGGAATGATCACTGAGGCTATCTGATAGGCTGCCTGCTATATAGGACTGGGGAATCTTGCTGACTAGTATCCAATCCAGGGTAGTGTGTGTGTGTGTGTGTGTGTGTGTGTGTGTGTGTGTGTGTGTGTGTGTGTGTGTGTGTGTGTGTGTGTGTGTGTGTGTGTGTGTGTCTGTGTGTGCAATATCATGAGAAGCATCACATTTTCAAATTTACACTATGGTTAACTAAGTGTACACACATGCGCATTTGCCTTTTTTTACCTGTTTGTGCATAGGTAAGCAGTGCGCAAACATGAGGTGCATTGCTGATATTTAAGACTTACTATAATGTAATATATACCTGTTACTATATCCTACTCCTATCTCTACTCCAGGCTGGGATTTTCCAATTACTAACAGCAATAATTATGTATCCATTGTCTGTGGCTGGCAGTCTGACATAAATCCTGTTTCCTCTTTCACTGTTTCTGCAATGCTGCGCTCCACAAATCCGGCTAAGCCTTATCAAAAAGGTTTTATACATGCGGCACACCACGCAAATATGAAATTAAAATAAGACAAAGCTGATAAGAGTATGGGACACAGAGTCACAGTCTGTAAAACACAACCTATTACTCGTACACCTCCAAAACATCTACTTGTATCAGGATTGGAACACTCAACAGCAATTCAGCTGAAAAGTATACATTAGACATAAATGGAGTAAGCACCCATAGAAGCTGCTGTCTGACAATAGCAATGAGGCTGTAAGTTCTGGTGGTGACACTCATTGTTGTTCCACAGGACATTCATCAAAGCATAACTCCTATAGCAACATGGATTTGACCACATCTAACCTAGATGATATTTAGCTGGTATTAATTTATAGCAGTTATGATGTATTTCTGATTTAAGCTTAGAATTCATGAACACTGCTTTATGTGTTCAACTACTGATTTTTCTCTGATGTTATATGGTATGTTGCAGTAGTACTATAGATGCATTTCATCAAGGTCAGAAGGAGGTTGTCATGCATATTTCAATTTTTTTTTTTTTTAATGAATTTTCATGTGGCTGGACAGGACAATGATAATTTTAGTAACTTTATCATGAAGACAAAAGAAGGGTTTATGTGTGGTTTCAGTCAAATAGGTGACAGTTTTGTAAAGTTCATTTACTATATGGGTTCATAGGATTATCACTAACTAATAGACTTTCAAGCCATTTTCAAAAGTTCCCTCTGGCCCCAAAGAGGGCAAGACAAGATAAACTCAGGCAGAATTTGAAGTCTATCCTTCAAGATATCTAGGATTATCCTGAAGGTGACAAGGGTGGTATTTTGATAGTCATGTAGTAGATGTTTCTTCTGGATGTGGGGGATATGCTTGAATATGAATTTTATCCACTGACCTTTCTTATTTGTCAGGTGATGAAGGTTTACGTCTTTAACTAGGTATTTAAGGAACCATTGCTCTGCAAAGGAATAGGAGGTCAAGGAGGGCTGGATATTTCATGGTTCAAAATGCTAAACACAAATTATTATGAAAGAGTCTATAAGAGACAACATATGAAAAACAAAAAAGCAGTCTATCCTGATATGTGAAGATCTTAAAGTCGTTGATCTTTTACTGAGGATTGTATGAGATATCTCAATCTGAGTAATATTTTTAAATAAATACCTACTAAAAGGAGCATTATATTCAGTAATGGGTCTGATGAGATATGACTATAGAAGAATTAAGACTTTTTTGAATTCAAAGAGATGCCTTTGGAAATTAGATGATACCAAAAGAAGGCTTTCCAAACTACTGCAGGTACAAGATAAGCAACAGATCATGAATTATCAAAAGAGTACGTAGATCACTGACAACAGTGTCTGATTAGAGGGGTGAGCCACCTATATGGTCTGACATGGTACAGCTCTAACTATGGCAGGGTGAAAGAGCAGCTGCACTGATTACAAGCTGTCAGGGAACATGACTGGCAGGTGCTAATAGTCCACGAGTACAGCACTGGTGTTGATTTATCAAAGTTGTGAGAATATCACAGCTTTCATAAATTAATGATGATATTGCATTTCCAGTCACAGTTGAACTACAGAAGTGCTTAGTATATGAGGTAAGCTTATTGTAGCTGTA
Source organism: Protopterus annectens (assembly GCF_019279795.1). NCBI lineage: Eukaryota > Metazoa > Chordata > Ceratodontiformes > Protopteridae > Protopterus > Protopterus annectens. The sequence goes on along the minus strand of NC_056748.1, from coordinate 257,115,731 downwards.
GTTACAGGTACAGGAATGGAGAACTCTTATTTATTTTTTATTTTTTTTTGCTCCACAGCTGTGAGTTGCAGCTGCATCAGCTTGAGGATCTACATAGACTGCCAAATGAGCTAGCTACAGTTCAGTGATATGCAAATGTTTTGTTTGCAAAAATGAGCCGTATTGTATTTTTTCATATTTAATTTGAGACCACTGCCCTGCCATTGTTATAACAACAACTGTTAATATAATCTCCACCATTCTGGACCGTCTGTGAATTACTAAAATATTGAATACAACACCCGATTTACCTTTGTCTGAAAACTTCAATAACAAAGGAGACAAGGACTGCTGGCCAGAAAATCTAACAAATAGATGCTGCAGAGGTGATAGCTCAGCACTGAGCACTGTGGCACATCTTTATTACAATTTTTGCTTTGAAAAGTGGTACCTGTGCCTTTGACAGCTAAATAATGTTCCAGTGCAGAACATAAACATTTATATTCAGATATATAATATATAGGAATATATACTATAATGTATAAGATGTAATCAGTAATGCTCAACAGTGTGAGTATAGTAGGGAAGTACGGAAACACCCAGGGCTGTTATGAGGACAGTCTCTGCAAGGAACAGGCCCTACCCTCACAATGGAGGGCAATTATTTCAGCATAACACCCACACTGGAGGGCATTATTGCACTTCTAAAATGAGATTGCTGTGAATATGTTTGTATGTTGTTAGTGTATTGATGCAAAATAGTTTCTCCCCTCACAATTGTTTTAATGTAAATCAAGTCTCAACAGATACAGAATTATGAAGTTTTAGTTGTATACATAATGATGCTGTCCCAATTACTAGTTTCAGAAACTACATTCAAACATGTTTTTTAAATTTCGTGTATGGAACACATTTGGAGTGTGTATTTGGCTTTAATTATGCTCAGTTTTTAATTAATCATGTGATGTTTCAACTAACTATTTAAGTGTGTTTGTGAGGGTAGATGTATGTTTTCTGAGGAAGTTCACATTTATTAAAGTGAATGAAAGCTAAGCTACAGTGTCCGTGCTTTCCTGGGACGTGGTATTGGTTACAACTTTTGTTTTATGTTTTCGGTTTGCAGTTTTTAGTTTTTCGGTTTGATTCATAGTTTCAGAAAGGCTTAGACACACACAGAAGCACACAATCATACCATAATCACACACAAAGGTTACTACAAACAGTAACTTTGCAGTACTCTAAATATACTAGTTAACTGTTACTTTGGTAGACTGTGCTTTGTTTTGAATTCACTAAATACTGTAATATTAATTGTGATGTTACTGTGTTTTCCTCAATATTATGAGTTTGGTACACTGCACTGATGCCATTTAATGTACACTGCACTATAAATATTGTCAGTCATTTTTTCTGAAATACATGAACTCATACAGGTCACTTTTTTTCATCCTCCTAGAGTAGTGAGGTTAAGAGATAAAACACACTGGATTTGCAAGGTCTAAAACTATCTCTAGCCTTTCAGTAGTCCGGTAACATCAGAGTTTTTAGTCTGTCTGCAGGCCAATCCAGTTCTGTGTAGGTGTACATGAAGGATAAGATACCATATGCCAAACATTGGTTTGATAGGTGGCATATTAAAAAGGTAATTTCAAACAGTTATTTGTTTAGAATACAGGCAAGTTTTCAGAATTATTGTAAATATGGAGAAAAAACATTTGAAGACCAGATGGCTGATGAATTTGTATTTTATGGATTTCAAGAAGAAATTTAGAAGAGAAAAAAAAAAGAGTGACCTGTGACAACTGATTGATTAGAGTTATGGAATAACAGACCACATTTGCCACTGTGTATAGTCCTGTGGAGGGGATATAAAATTTCATAATGCAAAGTGGTTAGTACTTCTTAATCTTGTTGTTACATAAAAAACACAATAGCCAATAATATCCGGTGTGTGATCAAAAAGAAGTTACAGAGAGGATGTGGCTTGATCTTCATGAGTTATCCTCATTGGTTTAGAAGTTACAGACAGGATTTGGCTAGATCTTCATGAGTTATCCTCATTGTTTTAGAAGTTACAGACAGGATTTGGCTAGATCTTCATGAGTTATCCTCATTGTTTTAGAAGTTACAGAGAGGATGTGGCTTGAGTTTCATGAGTTATCCTCATTGTTTTAGAAGTTACAGAGAGGATGTGGCTTGATCTTCATGAGTTATCCTCATTGTTTTAGAAGTTACAGACAGGATGTGGTTTGATCTTCATGAGTTATACTCATTGTTTGATCTTCATGAGTTATACTCATTGTTTTCTTTTGAAACGTCATGCCTTTTTTGATTGTTAAACTTTACAACATAAAAACTTCCTGATGCAATCTAACCAATTTGTAACAGTTTGGAAACAGAATGCTGTTTCTGTGTATCAGAAAGTGCATTTTTTGCTATCTGAAAAATACTGCATTCAAGTTATAACATTCAACAATCATTCCTTCCCAGACTACATTAGTGATAACTGTTGATAATGTACATATGAAACATTTTATTGGTTTGCCTTGTATTACTGATTAATAATGGTATATTGTCTAATGCATTATATTCTCATTGTGCATTGAGAACCATCTAATGCCAGTTGCATAATGCATTTCTTGATTTCATCGCATATTGTATTCTGTCAAATGCCTTGTGTCTGGGACATGCATAAAAGGGGTCTTCAGACCAATTTACATACCATCTTAAAATACACTAGGTAATAAAAAAGCTGCAGTTCTTCATGGACTAGAGAAAAAAAATTGACAGGAAGTAGATTTTAAGAAACTCAATAAGGTCATTTTTTATTTTACTCACAGTTTTAAAGACTGAAATGTGTGACTCTTGATCATTGCTTTACATTGGTTGACAAATTCAAAGAAAGAAACAAAAAATAACCTATGCCATCAGCCTCCTAGCTTAGTATGCTAATATCACATTCATTTTATCTTCATGCAGTAAGATCACATCTCCCTATCACTTAATATTTTGCTTCATACCTTCCACTCTTGACTGTTTTGTTTATTACTCAACTATTCCATATCATAAAATAAATGTAGGGCCTTTTCACATACTTTACAGCTAATGTTATAGTAAGCCATGCAGGGCCCTATTATTTAGCAGCTAAAAACTTCCATCAGGAGCTGTGTCATAGACCCTTGTCAGTCACATGTCAGTACCTCTGACTCTGATAGGACCACCTGTACCTGTGCTCACCTTTTTTTTTTTTAATTTTTTTACCAAAAGCTCACCTCAGGAACACAGCCTTAACACTGTTATTTAATTTTCCCATCCTCGGCCATCAATTTCCACTTAATGAATTCTAGTACAACTCAAGTTCTGTCATACAAGACCGATGAGAATAAACACTTTCCACAAGTTTAAGCATGTATTGAAAAACTATGTATTAAAACTATTTCATCATCTTTAAACATTTATTAGTATTTAGACAGGTCAATGTAAACTAACAATTATGAGTATGTCTGTTATCAGATGTGTTTCATTTATTTGCAGATGGATGTCTGTGGAAAGCCCATTCACCTTAATTGTGAGCTGTTTAATAGCAGGAATTGTTAGAATGGGGGTAACATGTACTAATTCTAACATTGCAGTGGCTGAGCTATTCCACATATCCTAATGTACATGGATCTCAGAGTCTGTATATATATATATATATATATATATATATATATATATATATATATAAACACAATATATAAACACACACACACACACACACACACACACACACACACACACACACACACACACACACACACACACACACATATATGTATGTATATACACAGGTCTACTTGATTTCATTGAAAACTCATCTTACTGAAACTCATTTCACTAAAACTCAGCTGCCTAAACACAATTCACTCAAAGCTCACATCAGTGAAAACACATTTGACTGAAACTCATTTCTCTGAAAGGTGTATGCCCTGTTCCCCACTGTAGTGCGGTCCTGGAGTTAGTATATAAATATATATATATATATATATATATATATATATATATATATATATATATATATATATATATATATATAAATAGTAAGGGGGGTGGAAGCACAGCCCCATGCTTTGTGGGTATGGGGAGCGTAGCCCCCCACATATTTTAAACATTGTAAACCATAGACATGGATACTTACAAGTTGAATGAATAACACTTTCCAGAAGACAATATATACTCAAACTATGCCACACACCCCAATGTGGGTGGCTGTGCTCCCCACACACCTCCTTACTATATATACTAACTCCAGGATTGCAGTACAGTGGGGAACAGGTCATATACCTTTCAGCAAAATGAATTTCAGTCAAATGAGTTTTCAGTGAAATGAGCTTTCAGTGAATTGTGCTCATGCAGCTGAGTTTCAGTGAAATGAGTTTTCATTGAAATGAAGTAGACCCATATATATATATATATATATATATATATATATATATATATATATATATATATATATATATATTTAAGGAGTATGTAGGTATATAGTGACCCCCCATAGGTAAGCATAAAGGGGAGGTTAAGCCACCTTGCAAAATGCTTTAAAAATTTAACTGCATCATCTGGAATTATTTTTTTGCACAGTTTAATAATGAAAGTGTTGGGCCTTGTACTGTTATGTCTTGTACTTTAGGCAGTCTGATACTGTAGAAAAAACTCCTTGAAGCTTTCCATAATATTGAGTCTGACAGGCTAAATGGGTTTCCAAGAAAAACAAAGTGTTTTACTTTGGGATCACAGCCCCCTATTTCCGTATTCCATTCAGAATTCAACTGGGTCCTTTGCTCCTTTTTTGCAAATATAATTGCCTAAAGTGTCACCAAGCCCTGGGAATGAGTGCTTTTGTTAGAGATCTTTTCATCCTATCAGTTTGTACTAAATGGGCTTTGCTTTCAGGAGCTCATCTCTAAGCAAAAAAAAAAAAAGGCTCCCTTTTTATGGGTGACTTGCAAACAAGTAGTATATATGATGCTACAACACATACTCTGCTGCACTATCAGATGATACTCTCTTCCCCTCTTACTCTCTCTCTGTTGTATGAGCTCACTAAGTGGATAAAACACCACTCTCCACTTTCTTTTCCCATTTCCTAAGGGTATTACTGTGGTCAAATATAAGGAACAATTGAAAGGATGCCTGTCAGCTGAAGGTCAAGGAGAAGCTCCAGCCAACCCCCCCCCCAAAAAAAAAATATGCTTCATAAATGTAAACATTTTCTCATGTCTGTCTGTATTTTAGGAGTGAAACTGTTCATCTCATCCTGATTGACTATAATAGAACTGAGGTATGGCTTTTCAAGAGTTTGACTTTTATTGTACTTTTTGCACTTTTTACCTGCTGATCATCGGGCCCTTCTGAGAAAATGATGCATTCATTGTCCCATCTACAAGTCTGAGAGTAGTTAGAGAGTGACCATCATCTAGGTAGCTGCCATTGGGTCTATATTAGAACACTGAACCATCAAAATTTCGAGTGTTCTAATATCGAACCCTTCCAATCGAAAATACTAAACATCAAAAATTCAGAACAGCGAATTTTTTCCTAGGGAAAAATTTGCTGTTCCAAAACACATACACACAACACTAGCACACGAAACAAACAGCAATCCACACACATACACCTAAATTCTTACCCTTAACCCTACACTAAACTATACACACACCACTAACTATCTACTTACCTTAACCCAAACCCTAACCCTAAGGTCTGTCACTATCGCACACTCACCTCACCCGCACCCTAACCCTAACTCACCTACCCCGCCCTAACCCTCACGTCCACACAGTCGCATACTTACCTGACCCGTGCCCTAACCCTAACTCGCCTAACCTCATGTCAACACAATCGCAAACATTCCTAACCTGCGCTCTAACTCACCTAACCCACCCTAAACCTCATGCCCACACAATCGCACACATACCTAACCCTAACTAACCTAACCCGCACCCAATCGCACACTTACCTGAACCCGAACCTTAACTTTCCACCAGAGCTCTGAAATTACCGAAGAAACAGAAACGGACAACCAAATTCTTTCCCTAGGGAAAAATTTGGTTATCTGTTTCTTCGATATTTTCAGCGTTCACTGAAAATGAGTCAATATTAGAACACACAACATTTTAAATGTTCGGTGTTCTAATATAGACCCTAGCCATCAGGGTGGCTCAAGAGATCTTCTTTTTTTCACCCTATTCCTCGTAAACATACAGAGACAATCCAAGAGAGGGGCATGTAGTAGGTGCCAGCAAGGAACTAACATCAGCAGGACTAACCAACCCACCCACAAGAAGCACCATTAGGGGAAATCAACCCACACAGCTATGGCCTGAACATGTGCCTCCTTCCTAAGATGGACAACCATCATCCATGCTTATGCCATCAAGTGCTGGTGGCACTATTTGAACTCTCATCAAGTGAGCCATAGTCAGGGCTTTATCCCTCTATGTGATCAGTGCAGGCTAAGTGTCTGACATGAAGATAACAATAAAATGGCCAGAACAGCCTTTAATTGAATTATATATTTCTGTGAGTGCACAGTGTATTTGTCACCACCTGTTGACTTTATTTGAGCCGTCTTTACTTCTGTTTTTCTCTCTCTGTTAATCTCTGCAGTTCATCCTCCTTTTACATCTGACCACTGTCTTACCTTTGACATGTTCTTTAATTACCTCACAACTCAAACAGAAAAGTTTATATCATGTATATGCATCTCACAGTGCTTATCCATCTTCCAACATTTCTTTTTACTCTTGGTCTCCAATGTGTCCTTCACTGGCCATTACTCAAGTTGAACAGCTCTCTTCTGCCAGAAAGTTTTCAGCTTTACTATCAATGTCGTTGCAGAAGTTTGTTGAGCTGTCACTATACCACATAATGTGTCTACCAGCTCTTTAATGACCAGTTTCATGGATCTCTTCTATACCACATCTAGCAATATCTAGTAATCATTGAAACTCACTCCTTCAAATCCCATTTCTTTGACATCTTTGGTTTATCCACCACTCTTATATAAACTCACATTCTTACTTGTTTCACTCATTACCCTCTTATTCTCTACGCTTTCTAAATCAGAATATACTTATAAGAGCAATTCTTCCATCATCAGCATAAGTCCCACAGCTGTTAGTTTTTTTTCTGTTGACTGAAGTCTGCATGATTTCCTCTGCAACTGTTAGGTTGTCAGGAAACCACCTTGCATTCTTAGGTGTTTTCCCTAAAAAACATTTTTATGCAACCACAGTATTTTTCCAAGGGGAATTCATATTAAGCAAATGCCCCTTCCATATTGCTGCAAACCTATTGGAATATAGGTTCATAGGTAATTGCTAGGCTAGCTGCTCTTGCAGGTCATTTTAAGCCTAGACAATTATCCTTTTTGTGTGTCATGATATGATATATCAAATGATAACCAAATTCCAGTCCTTGTTACTCTTGCTTTTCAAATCATCACATTTATGCTTTCTACTTTCTATATAACTCCAAAATGTCGATTTCTGTTATCCATATACAACAACCATTTATCATGATCCTTTTCAGCAATCAGAGCATTTATGATAATGGCCATTTGGTAACCAGGTAGGTTCAATGGACCCACAGGGGGAATTCAGTGAAGCTTACATAGTCATTTTGTCTGTGTGCGCATCACAGCATGATACAAACACAGGCATTAACAGTTTTAGATTATCAGTAAACTCTATGCAGTGGCATGCAATCATGCACACTCACTCGCAATTAGGGAAACTTTTGTGGAATGCAAATTTCAACATAAGTAGCTGAAATTTATGCAAAACAACCATGTAGACTCCGTGTTCATGTCGGTAGTGTACTTGGAAATTTTCAACTAATATTACTGAGCACCACTGGGCATCACGCAACCTGGTAAGTAGATCTGTGCTCTGCTAATACCCACAAGTTATGGGAGTTTGTGTAACTACTCCTGTGTCAACAGATGTAAAGTATGGGAATGGAGTGCAGATGGTCCTGGGTTCTAGTACACAGTATCTAAACTTTTCTCATGCTGTTGTGATATTGCAGCTTATATAAATAAAGTGTAACTTGCAGCAAATAGAGTTTTCTATATGTTTCATGACATCATCATCTTCTTTTGGCTGTTCCTGTTAGGGGTCACCACAACTGATCATCTGTTTCCATTTCTTCTTGTCCTCTGCATCTTGCTCTATCACACCAGTCACCTGCAAGTCTTTTCTCACTACATCCATAAACCTTATCTTAGGCCTTCCTCTTTTCCTGTTGCCTGGTAGCTTCATCCTTAGCATCTTTTTCCCAATATATTCAGCATCCCTCCTCAGCACATGTCCAAAACAATGCAATCTTGCCTCTCTGGCTTTGTCTCCAAACCTTCCAACCTGGGCTGACCCTCTAATATACTTAATCCTAATCCTGTCCACCCTCGTCACACCCAGTGCAAATCTTAACATCTTTAACTCTGCCACATCCAGCTCAAACTCCTGCCTTTTGGTCAATGCCACTGTCTCCAACCCATATAACATAGCTGGTCTCACTACCCTCTTGTAGACCTTCCCTTTCACTCTTACTGGTACTCATTTGTCACAAATCACTCCTGACACTCTTCTCCACCCACTCCATCCTGCCTGTACTCTCTTCTCCACCTCTCTTCCACATTCACCATTACTCTGAACTATTGATCCCAAGTATTTAAACTCATCCACCTTCGTCACCTCTACTCCCTGCATCCTCACCATTCCTCCATCCTCCCTCTCATTCACACACATATATTCTGTCTTAGTCCTGCTGATCTTCATTCCTCTTCTCTCTAGAGCATATCTCCATCTCTCCAGGGTCTCTTCCACCTGTTCCCTACTCTCACTACAGATCACAATTTCATCTGCAAACATCATAGTCCACGGGAACTCCTGTCTGATCTCAAATCATTTCAATTTCAAAAGACACATTTGAAAGGCTTAACTTTTTTCTTTACAGCAAGGGTGCAATGTTGTAACAATCTTAAAGTTCACATTTTACACTGTTTTTCTTTCATTTAAAAAGACACGCCTGTATTTTACATTTATTTATACAAATGATAGAATTATGTATTAAATTCTATTTCACTAGGCTGGCAGCCTTCGCCTGTCTTTGTCCAATCTTCATATATGTTTCATGACAAGAGGGATGAAAATCACCTTAAATATGCACAGCTGCACTCTGCTGGGCAACAGTTCACACTGCGCATTACTGCTCACTCTAGTAGGACCTTTAAATCATGTTAATTATATCCTAAGCAGGTGAAATGCATCTCAATTAGTCAATCCCATGTGGTGGACCTACTCAAGAACTGTATAAAATATGCATACAGTCTACATTGTAATTTTCTCTCAATACTTCAAGACCATTAGAGTAGAGACTTGGAAATTTTAAATGAGATAATGCTAGGGGCTGCTACAGCTATTCTACATCTGTATGTGCTACAGGCTTAAGTCAATGCTGTTGTTGCTGATAACAATAGACCTAGATCAAGAAGGAGAAGAGTGTTCAGGCCCAGGTAACTTTCCAGGTGCTACATAAGCTGAAGATTATAGAATGGTATAAGGTAGACAGGGACATATTACAAGAACTTTGTAATCTCTGCCTCCCTCAACTCAGAGCCAGAGCCAACCAAGGGGAACCCATTCCAGTGGAAACTAAGGTATGTGTAGGATATTGGCTACAGGTACTTTTCAGAGTCCAACTGCGGAAATGATGGGGGTGTCACAGGCATCAATATCCAGGATAGTCCACCAGTTCCTGTATGCTATGCTTCTACATGCCAGTGAGCAAATATTTTTTCCCCTTTCCCCCGAGGAGAGAGCCAGCAATATGTAATGTACTGTACTACCCTGAAGTACTGCATGCCATAGACTGCACTCTTATACACATCAAGCCACCACCTGGTGAGCGGGGTAGAATTTACATTAACTGCAAGAGATACTGTCAAAGGAAAAAACTTCAAAGACCAATACATGTAAGGTTCAGTTAAGGCATATTTATTTACTTGCCACAAGTTGACAAAAACATGCAAATACAAGGATTTGCCTAACTACTAACAGGAAGTATGCTTATTCTTATACTATTTTACAAGACATGGCCTTCTATGGCTGACGTAATCAAACTCAACTTTCAGTATTGTTCTACAGCAGATGCTACTCAGAGTTTCTGCTGACATGGCCAGATTTGTGAGAAACTTTTGAGAAAAACAACCTGGCCTTGGTGGGCACTAATTCGTTTACAAGCTTCTATTGTACAGTATTACATTTCAAGGTACTCTTCTAATTCAGATACAAGCAAATGCTGATTGCAGTTCATATTTTCAAACAGGCTTTGTCCTAATTATCTATAGCTTCTACAGCTGTGTATTTTCTCACAGCATAAACAGAACTTCTTGTCTAAGCTTCATACAAGTAGTATTGTTCTATTCATTATTTTCCTAACATAAGCAGGAATCATCTGCTTCTCAGTAAATTTCCTAGGCACAAGCAAGATTTTAGCTAATAATACAAGGTCAGAAAAGCATCTGCAGTTTGTACAAATTTATGCAGTATGAGATAGAATAAATGTGTTAACCCTTTTCAAGCTCTAAATGCACTAAGCATATTACTAATACACACATTAATACATATTTTTCTGACAGATACCACTCTACCAACTGACAAGTCATGTGCAATACCCAGGGAATTATCTTGACTGTGTGCATGCTGGCAACCGTGGCAGTTATCATGACTCCCATATCTGGCACACATCACATCTGTACCAGATGTTTGCTGAGGGAACATGCCACAGGACCATTTACTGGGGAATGCAGGCTATGCTCTAACAGTGGATAATGACATCCATCAGAAATCTACACACACCCACAGAATGCCATAATGAGGCACACGCACAAACTAGGAACATCATTGAGTGTGTGTTTGGGCTTCTGAAGTCATGGTTCCAGTGCCTAGGTATAGCCAGTGGAGCCTTGCAGTATACTCCATGCACATGTACACAAATATTCACAGTATGTGCTATACTCCACAATCACATCCTGTGGAAACAGCTGCAGCAGATTCAGCATGGGGAAGGGACACACATCCTCCCAGTCAGCACCTAGATCACCACAGTCACAGTCACAGGAGGACTCAGAGGAGGAAAGCCCAACTTCTGTCCCTGTAAGCAGACATAAGCATGCCCAGTATGCCCTTTCTTTGGCTAAGAGACAATGCATAGCACATTCACTGACCACTTAGGGACTAATGCCTTTCTCCTGCACACATACATATATTAAAACTGATGCCAGGCAACTCACACAACCTGTACCTATCCATGTATTGGCTGTGTACTTCTTGCATCAGACAGAGTTAGCCCTGAACTAAAGGTGTGTCAACCACTGCATTTACAAGGTAGGTCCTTAACCTACCCTGAATTCTTGAAGAGTATTTATGAACTTGGTATAGTATGCAAGTAATTAGTGGTGTTTTTGTACAGAAATTAAATTAACATGTGACTGCAAACAGTTATTTTACTATAATGTGTCCATTTGTAATTAGTAGGCCTTATGCATGGAACATTCATACAGTCCTACTGCAGCAGATTAGTGGTACATCATTCAAGAGAGAAGTTAGAAAGTGAGGCTGCACATTGCAGTGTACTTCATACTTGTTTGCATCCTAACAGTAAATGTGGTTTGTTCCACCCCTCCTAAAACAAGAGAGTCCCCTTGTAGCTGCCATAACAGTAACTCATCTATGCTACCTCCAAACCCACGGTATATGGGTGCTTGTCACAGTAATTATCCCCTACATTTTCAGGACAATAATATAGATTTGGTCATACATTGTATGTCTTAGGTAACTGATGCATAGCAGTGTACATTTTTATGCAGGTGGTTGTGTGATGAAGGACCCCTGTTCTGACAAGCTACTTCTGTGGCCAAAAGGAATAAGGCAGCCATCTTGTCTGATGAAGCTGTAACAACTGACTTCCTCCCTATAGTAGACCAGGGTAATAATGTGAGGTACAGGGAAAAATGATTGCACATATATTCAGTTTGATCAACTTATAAGAAAGATTTTGAACACCTGTTTAACTTTTCTTCTTCATAATAACTCACTGACAGTCTTTTTTAAGATGATACATACTAAGAATATGAGACACATTAATATAAATCAGAAGAATGAACTAGGCATTGTTAGTCTAATGGAGAGTCTGAGAGGTAGTTTGTCTTTTTCAACAAACTAGGAATGTGTTATTCCATGGTAGAATGTTTTAGAGTTATATCATTAGGTATTTCAGGTATTTCATTATTTGTTTCAAAGGTTTTGTCCATAGCTGAAGATTTTATATTGTTGTATGTAAAGTATATTATAAGTTCTGTACATAAATGTGATTTCATTATACATGTGTTCTTTTCTCTCATATATAAATATCTGATTTTAAATGCATATCTGTTAATATTAATGGATTGAATAATTCAGTAAAGAGGGGAAGCCTGTTCAAATGCTTTCAATTACATAAAACTAAAATAATATTTCTATGGGAAACATATTTACTTATTAAAGATGTAAATAAACTTTCATTAAAAAATTATTTGATTTTAGCAGGTTCTGGCTTTTAAGCTAAAAGAAGAGGCACCCTCATTTTGTGGAAGAACTCACTAGTAATGCCTAAAGTAAAAGATACCTATGTTGATAGAAGCAGTATGTTAAGCATTGTTATATTTGAGTGGAACAGCAAACTATATACTTTTGTGAACTCCTAATGGGGTCCAGGAGTCGCTTTGTTTAAGATTGTCCATTTATTCCAGAGTGTTGTGTTTTGTTCCATGTATTTGATTTTGAGTTAGCCAATGGCCATGTTGCATAGCTCATCGCATTTGCATAATTTATTTATGTATTTATGTATTTATTTATTTATTTATCTATTTGACATTTGTTGACTGGGATAGTCTGACTGAGCTACTGCCCTTTTTCAGCAAAGGCTCAGGGAGAAAATCTCTACAGTACAAACACATTACAATAATAAAATATTAAAGCAAGTTTTGATTACAGTACAAGTGAGAGGAAAAAACAGCATAAAGAGACATTTATATAATGTACTAAGTATAAAAATGAATTACAACAATAAAAATTGGCAAACTATGGTTTGCAGATATATCAAGTCAATGAAGTTTGTTTTAAAGGTACAGGAGGTGGAGATATTTAACATAAGAGTCAAGTCATACTGCGGATAGGTTACCGCTGGCAAGTTACCAGGACCTGCCAATGAAGGAACATAAAGAGTAGTCAGTTAAAGTCTTGTCCTAAAATGGGCTTGTTAGTTTAGAGAAAGCCTGGGAGAAGAAGAGGAGGAAGAGAAAGGAAAGGGAGGATGGGGGAAGAGTTGAGGAGGAGGGGGGACTAGGTTCAAGTGGGATGGTTACAGTGACAGGTCCAGGTGCTGTTTAGATAGTGTTTGAGAGTTTTCTTGAATTCATAGATGTGGGTAATATTTCTAATGGACATTGGAAGCTTGTTCCATGAGAGAGCAGGAAAGTAGCTGTAGAGATTCTGCCCAGGGATATTTTAGGTTTGTGAATTTGTAAGAGACATGACTGAGCTTCTGAGGGATCAGGGGGTGTAGAGGGAGACAAATGAGGAGATGTTAGGGCAGGAGGAGGGCTTGTTCAGGATGGTATGAATGATGAGTAGTTGAGTAAATAGGAGTTGGTTAGGAAACTCTAGCCAGCTAAGAGTCCTTAGAGTGTTACAGTGGTGTGATTTTGGAGGCAGGTTGGCTGCAAATCTAGCGACTTTGTTGTAGGTAGTTTCGAGTTTGGAAAGTAGTGACGACTGTAAGTTAGCAAGAATTTGTGAGCTGTAGAAAAGGTTAGAGAGAACGTATGCCTGAGCAAGTGAGATTCTAGAGTCAGATGTGAGGAACCTTTTAGTTCTATATAGGATGCTGAGCTTTTGGTGGGTTTTCCTGATACAGTGAAGTACATGGAGGTCATGTTTAAGTTGGACATCTGTGATTGCTCCAAGGAGCTTAGTTTCGGTTTCAGGTAAGATAGGAGTGTGGTTCAGAGAAGAGATGGTGAAAGAGGATTTGATGTGGTAGAGGGAGTTAGGGAGGAAGAGAAGGAGTTCTGTCTTTTTGGGGTTTAGTAAAAGTTGGTTGGAAGTAAGCCAGGCTTTAGTGAGGTTGAAAGATTTTTGAGTGAGGGTGAGCAGGTCAGAGGGGTTATCAGCAGTGAAGATGATTGTGGAGTCATCTGCATACTATATATGGGATGACTATGGGCAGGCTGTGTAAAGTTGGTTGGTAAAAATGTTAAAAATATGAGGACCAAGGATTGAGCCTTATGAGACCCCAATTTTGATGGGGACAAAGGGAGAGAGACCAGAGAGCCATTTGATGGATTTCTGCCTGTCTGTGAAGCAGCGGTTAAACCAAGAGATAGTGGTGGAGGAGAGGTTTGAGTTCAGAGAGTTTAGAGAGGAAGATGAGGTGGAAGTGTCAAAGGCCTTGGCTAGGTTTAAGAAGAGACGGGACACTAGTTTATTATTGTCTCTGATCAGAGAGATGGAGTTAGTAAAGCAAATAAGAGCTGTAGTGGTACGATGGTGGGGGTGGAAGCCCTGCTGAGTGGGGATGATCAGGTTTTCTTGAGTGAGATATGCCATGATTTGCTTATGTACACAGTGTTTGAGTATTTTAGAGAGGGAAGAAATATATATAGCTTTTATATTTCCCACTGATTTTTCATCTCACTATATCTTCATTAAACAAATAGGTTATTTGGTGGCTGCTAACATGACTCATTACTTGCACAGACTCCTGCATTGCTTTTGTGAGTGATTCACATATTCACACACTGCCATAAATGTGTGAGGCCCACATACAAGACAGGAAACATGGCACAAGTGATATCCTCACAGACAGTTTGCTTACCAATGTAGTGAGGTATGCCTCAAGTCACAGTGGTCTAACAGTGCAGCACTTGATTTGCAATGTGGATGCATTTCAATTTTGTATCCATCAGTGTCATGACCTGCTTGTTTTTATTTGTCATGATATATATGTGTGCTGTCTGTGCACGTTTGTCATGCATAATGATGGCAGGCTAACAACTGTTCAGGTAATGGCAGGATTTTCACAGATAAGTTGTGTTGTGCATACACTTGAGTGACCTGCTTACATTCTGTGATGGATATTGTAGTCTTGATCTGCTGTGGTGACCCCTAACTGGGAAAAGCCGAAAGAAGAAGACATGGGCATCTGTTGAACTCATCCATAAATATAGATAATAGGACATAGGGAATGTGTTGTGTACATGAATATCCACCCACTAGCCTCACTTGTTTTTATTATAATCCTTACACATAATCCTAATAGACCATATCATCTTAGAATAAGATTTTAGTGACTCCTGTACAGTATGGTGATATACCTTTCTTCTCATATACAGGGACTATTACATTCTTTATGATCAAAGATTCAAAGGTTCAAATAAACTTTATTGTCATTTAGGACCACACAAGTGCAGCCTAAATGAAATTACAAATGTCAACTCACAAGAGAAATGCAGTGCAAATAACGTAGATACAGTGGTATCAAAGAATAACATAAGAAAAAAATAACACTTATGACATGCAAGAGGTAGTTCACATTACATAAACACTTTCAATACCCATTATCCAGTGATAAATAATAAATAAATACCTACTACCAAATCCCTACACTGTTAAGATATAGAATAAATAGACACTAGTGAGTAGCAGCTGTTTCGCTACCATATTGCACTTGTTAACCTTAGAAGTGACTCAGTATAGCCATCATATTACATAATAGTAATGCTGGCAGTAATTGCTCTGAGCAGCAGGATTAAATGAAAAAAAAAAAGGCTTCAATGTATCAGGTATTATGGTTGGTGTCTGTATTAATAAGTCTCACAACTGTAGGATATAAACTGCTCCTGAATCTGGTAGTCCTACAGTGGAGGCTGCAGTACCTCCTTCCAGACGCAAGTTGTGAGAACTAGTTGTGGGCCGGATGGGTTGAATCAGCAAGTATTTTATATGTTCTCTTTCATGCTCTTGTAAAGAAAAGCTCCTGAATAGAAGGAAAGTTTGTGCTCAAGATTTTCTCAGCCACCCTCACTACCCTCTGTAGTTTCTTCTTCTCAGCAGCTGTGCAGTTGTTGAACCATGCTATGAAGTTGCTAATGAGGATGCTCTCAATGGCTCCCCTGTAAAAAGTGTTCATCAGTTATGTGTTCATCAATTTGTATTTCATAACAGCAATGTTTTGCATAGGAATGTGTAGCTTGATAGACAGGTGATTTTCATTGTTATAGATCAGATTTATGCTTTACATCACATATAGCAGTTGATTTGACTTTGTCTGTGCCTTATTTTAATGTATCATACTGAAAGTTGTCTGTCTGTAAATTGTGCCACAGTGGGTATGTTTTGTACTCATATAGTTGCAAGAATGCATATATGTACTTTCTTATTTGATTCACCTTGACAGAGCTTGAGGCTCATGGATGCTCTCCTATCAGATGCTAGAGACATATGCATGTCAGACCATTGCTCAAGTGTTTGGATTACAATGATGCTGATCACCATGATGTAGTGATGATGCATAGGAGGAGGAAGGACCAGGACCTGCATGTGCCATCATACCTCCTGCACACCAGAGAAGGCATCAACCACAACTACCAGCAGACAGTTTTCAGGACCAGATCAGGGAGGTGGTGACTCTTGTCTTTTGGGAACAGATGAGGGACCTAGTTGGGAATTTTTTCCAGGATATGTCATGGCCATGGAGGAACTCAGTGACGTAAATAGCCTGAGCGATCATTTGGGATTTTCAGCCCCATCAGGGTGGGTCCTTAGTCCCATAAGTATTGTCTGTCCACTTGTGTACTGCCAACACCATGGTATTTGTCATATAAGTAATTAGACTATATAGGCACCCTTGTGCATGCATAGTATATTGCTGCCATGCTCATGTGGTACACATCCGAAAGTACATTGTAGATGTTATCAAAGATGGTGAGAGAAGAGGGCCAAAGAATAGATCCTTGGGGAACCCAAGTGTAACAGGTAGGCATGCTGGTGCATGACACAGATTACATCATTAGAGATGCAGCAATCATGCTGATGTCCATGAAATGTTGTACTTGATGCACACATCCCTCCATGTGGGCAGGTGTAGTATTCTTTGTGTATGTGTGTGTGTGTTTGTGTGTGTGTGTGTGTGTGTGTGTGTGTGTGTGTGTGTGTGTGTGTGTGTGTGTGTGTGCGCACATGTTTCTGTGTACTCCTATTCATACAGTGTAGCATATTGTTATTATATTATGCTCAATGCACTGTGGCCCTGTATGTCACAGTTATGAATTTTGCAGTTAACATGCTGCTACTGATGCAAGAGTTCAAGTGTATACATGTGTAGGATTGACAGCAATTCACAAATAACATTTTGTCCATAGTTCACAAATAACATAGCAAGATGGGTATGTTTTGTGGGTTGCCGTGTCATGTCTGTTCAACAATAGGACATGCCCTTACCCCTGTTCTTTATATGACACTGTTATGTCCTGCAGTCATAAAGGCATACTGGTTTTGTGCATTACATGTATTGGCAATAATGGTTCCATGTTATATCATCTAAGTGTGGCTGCTATATATGGGCAGTCCTCCTTTACATAGTGCATAGGCAACTATATCACTTTTGTATAGACCATCGTGAGATTGTTGATTTATATAGCAACGTTCAAGCAGGCCTTCTTTGACTTAAATTACATATTGACATGCACTGCTTATTCACATTCATGCCCATATTTCGAACAACTGGTGTACATATGCATTGATTTATGTACATGTCTCTGCACATATTCTGATTAATACAGAAACCCCATTGTACCTTAGGACTGTGAACATTCATTGTATCCATGTTCATGTGCTGTATTGTTGTTTGCAAGACTTTCCTTTGCTCAATCATACCAATGGCCAGTGATTTATATATTACTACAGGTGTTTATTCCACATTTTGTTGTATATTGGCATGACAGTATATATTTGTATGTGATACTGATTCTTAGCTTGTGTAGCTCTGCCTTTTGCTTTTAGCTGATTGCACATTACTGTGGTGCATGTGTGTGTGTGTGTGTGTGTGTGTGTGTATGTGATTTGCACAAAGCCATGTTTAGTGATTTCAGTAATGCATTCTGCCCATGTGACATACATTTTCCATTTGCTTCAATGTAGCTTGGGTTGATTTCAACACCACCATATGTGGTGTACGCATGCATTTTGCAATGTGTCCCCTTACATAGTGTTGTCCTGCTTTATCATTTGCCTAGTTAGCTTTGCTGGCATGTCCTCCTTGCTGTGGCACAAGTTCTCTACCTCCCTTCCTCATTTGTAGGTTTGGCAAATATTTTGTACATATGTATGGTATATTTTAACATTCCTTTGCATTATCATCCATAACCATTTAGTTTTACTGTTAGAAGGTCACCTTTTACCAACCCTTTGGCCATTGCACTCATGCAGGACATATGCACACAAGTTGCTGGCTATTGCTTGTATTACATCCTTGTTCCTGTAATACTTGTGTGATACATATTACCCAGAGTAATTTATCATACACCATTTGCACAACCTGACAGTCCTTAAATAGCAATAATTGTAGATTTCATAACATTTATTATTCCATGTCATTGGTGTGTGTATGTGTATAGACATTGCTTTCTGTCAAGCCAATAAAGGTCACACATATAAGTCTATACCTCGGTATTGCCTCTAACATGGCATATGTTAGTAACATATGCATTCCATTGCACCTCTGTTTGGGTTGTGTACACCTATTTGTATAAGCAGAAGCCAGTTTGTTGCTTTGATCCACTGTTGCTGTTTGGAATTCTGCTTGGTTGTTTGCCTTTCACATGCATGGCCAGAAGTTCTATTCTAGACTCTACTGGTCTTCTATAGCATGTCATGGACTGCATTTACTCACCTGCGCTGTTGCTTGCTTACATTTGTACTATTGAAAGATTGCTTGGGTATTGCATTCAATATCCAGTGTGTACTGTGATCCCTATTTATCCCCATACACCATGCAAATGTCACCAGTCATACACATTTAAGTATGACTACAACCCAATTTGCAATATGTCACAATGTAATAGTGCAAAGCTACATATGTATTTCTGCATGTCATTATGGCTGGTATACATCCCTACCATGTTTGTCAACTTTTTGTTGCCCATGTTGTAGATTGTGCTGTCTGTGTAGCTTATCTTTCCTTTTTGTTTGTTTCCGTACTTTGTCATGTTTTGTGATATTTGTCATATGTGAATAATTGCTGTTTTCTCCTTCTCCTCCTCTTTCCATGTCGTTTTCTTTCCTTCTATTCTCCAAAAAAAAAATAAATAAAAAAATAGGCCTTTTCCCACAAAAAAAAAAAAAAAAAAGCAACCCATGCCCCTCTGACTACCTGTCAGGTTTTCCAATTCCAATATACCTCTTCTTTGTCACTCTGCTTCATCCATAGCCCTCACCTGCTTTTCCATCTCCCTATTTCCTTGGATATGTCTATTACTTGTGTTTCTCATACATGTTCCATTCCTACTGTTAGCTACTGTTAATCCTAGTAAAGTGGCCATGGTTGCCCTTTGCCTTTATTATTTTTTTCTTACAGGAAATGTTATGGATTCTGTTGGATTCCATTTTTTTCTGGTGAATATAATGTATTAGTACAAAACTTACAGAGACATCCAAAGTTGTTTGCAGACTTACTGGAGAGATTGCTGTATATATGTAGTACTTTAAATGTCCTACAGCTTGCACCAGGCTTGTCTAATTTCCATAGCTTTGTTAATGCACAGCATGGTTTATGAAACACTTTTCATGAATTACAGTGTAGCCATGACTGCTAGACATTACATCAATGCTGCCGGTCATTTCTGTTTTGCACCAACATGTTCTAAATTCACTGAGGCATATTTATACGATGATAGGAAGTTACTAGGCTCTTGGCCCTGAGGTTCTTATAAGGCTAGCCAAGAGTTTAGCCCATGTTAAGACAAGTCATCACCTGATGCCCCTGTCCAGCAGAGACACGGGTGGAACCCCAGGGATGTATTTTCTGTTTCCCATACAATTATCTAGTTTGCACTTAAAAAGGGTAAAAAGGTACTCTGCTTGACATGGAGAGGGAGTCTATTCCACAGATGGGGGGAGTCTCTGGGACACAAATCTGTCCTGCTAATGTCATATTGATGTCACAGACCAGGTTGGGGACACCCGTGCAGGTTACTCGAGTGGAGTTTGAATTATGGATATGCAGCAGCCCCATCAAGGTGGGGTCCGAGATAACCTTGTATGCCAGACAGAGGTCACCTCTGAGGATTCTGTATGAAATTGAGTAGAGGTATAAGGCTTTTAGCTTATCTGTGTATGGTAGATTTTTGAGGCCCTGGATTTTCCTGGTGAGGAACCTCTGTGGTCTCTCCAGCTGCAGCATGAGCTTTGTGAGGTACATGCTGAATGGGGCATTGCACTCAAATAATGGGCCGTATAAGGGAAGAACACAGGGATGTTATGACCTCCTTGTCCCTGGATGAGATACCCTCATCAGGCTTTTTCATAACTTTTGTGAAGATATTAGAGAAATGTACCAGATAACACAAAGGTTATCGAATCCGGCCCAATGTCTATGTACCTGTTCTGCATTCATGCTGTTAGTAAATGAACTACTCCAAAGTGATGTGAGCTGTGTGAGTCAGTAACTGATAGATTAAAGTAGCAGTTAGTAGGTACAAAACTGCATTGTTTTGTAATGTGTTTTCAAAATGAAATGAATGACATGTTTTTTAAAGATGGATAGCTGCAGATGAGGACCAAGTGAAACTTATTTCCACTACAGCTAGGAGTCCAAGAATTACATCACCTTTAAATGCACTATCCAAGCAAGATGATATAGAGTCACACTTCGTTAGTTTTGAACACAATTTCATGCAAGAGAACTGCAGCAACAATGAATGGACACAAATATTCTTTTCACAACAGATTGGAGATGTTTCAATAACATATAGATGGAAAAAGAGAGTACAGACTACTTGGACTATGATAAAATAAACATTTTTTTTGTCTAGGGTAAGGGTTACTCCACAAATGCAAGCTATTAAATTTCAGAGATAAACATTTCATGTCATTAAGATAAGAGTACAAATCCATGATTTTAGAGATGTTGTCAAACTGTAATTAGAGTCTAATACTAACAGCAAAACTAAAATCATAAAATTGCTTAGTGTTCATAGATTTAAAATAAAATTACTTATTATACAAGAAAGTGGGTATATCAAAGGCATTCCAAGAGCTTTGTATACATTCTTTACTACAGTTATAGATGTTATAGCAAATTATACTTCGTTTAAACCAATAATGTATGTAACTAAACTTAAACAGCCAGTTAATGTCAGCACTGCCTTTGAAACACCATGTGCCTATTATTGAGCTATCCTGGCACAAGCATGGGGTGGAAATTCATGTAGAATTTGCATCAGTAAAGGGAATAGTTTTAATGAACAAATGTATGAAATAAGTACTGAGAAAGAAAACATAACAGCCACATAATTTGTAGTCTGTCAGTGTGCAATGATTAAATTAGTGAAAAGCCTGACATTTGTAGAGGGCAAAGAACCACCGGTTTTAGTGGATACAGGCAATGTGGCTACTTTAATTAAAACCCTCTATGTGAGTAAGCATAAATGTAATAAGCAGAAGTTAGGAGCAATATGTATCCAAAGCAAACTTTTACCAACAGAATTTGGAAATGACTAAAAAAATAACTAAGGAATAGGCCCAAAATTAGGGACATATTTTAAATGTTGGCACTATTATCTTAGAAATTCTCAAAAAATGATTGCCAGTTTTAGGAGGAATGGAACAAAACTTTGAGAAACATCAGGGGGTGCCCCTAGAAAACAGGGACAGTTGAAAGGTCTGATCCAAAGAGACAAAAAAATATCCCCATTTCCTTCTGCAGAGTTTCAGATAATTTTAGGAAAAATAATATACTTTGAAGCATCTGCACCTTACCTAACCCATGATCTTATTTTTGGGAAAAATATTTCCAGTTTTAAACCTGTGTGCATGTTATGGGAATAAATGAAATAGTTAAATGTCTATAATAATAGCCTTAGCAGACAACAAATTGACCGGTCAAATGCCTGTATTACCGCAGGATGAAATGGGGGGGGGGGCTAAGAGCAAATCTTACTTCTGGCAGATACTTAGAAATATCACTTCTGAACAATGACAAAGAGTTAACATTGAAACTTCTGAAGGAACGGATATATGGTATGATTAAAAAAAATAATTATCAAAATCTTGAACTAAAAATATACCGTGTATTAAGACAGTCAAAATATCAGTATTGGTGTTGAAGAGAACACAATGGAAGGTACTGAGCTAAGCACAAAGAAAATGCCAGTAAAACAATGTTGGAGCAAAACAAGTACACACACGAAAGCAAGCACTTAAATGAAACATAGATTGTGAAGCAAAGATAGTAACTGAACCATAATTACATGAGGAAAAGCAGATGTATGTCTAATAGCAGTACATCTTGTTAGTACAGACCCAGTTAGAGGGAAGGTAGCTGTATAGTAAATAGTGAAACATGAAAGCTTTACAAAACAGGGAATAGAACTGACTGGAAGGACTGAAGAGAATGAATAGCTTAGTAAGGGGGTATAATCTTAAGGACTACAATTAGTGGAAATGCACAACCTAAGTAGAATTCTAAACTTTCTGTAAAACTGAAACACATAGCCTTGAAAGTGGGGAATTTTGATTAGCTGGTGTATATTGAAAAGGGGCACTTTGACAATAAGAAATAATTTGAGAAAATCGCCAAGGCCATGGATAAGGACAAATCAGTGCATACCACCTAACTTGACATAGCCAAGGCATTTGACCCAATACCCTTCTTGGGTATTATGGACAAACTCACAAAATTGGGCATACACCTCTATATTACCAAATGTCTCACAGACAGGACACATGCTATTAGAGTGGGGGAATCCACATCCAGCAAGAGGCCTGTCTCCACTGGAGTACCACAGGGCTTAATGCTAGGCACCCTCCTATTTGGGATATACTTCTCAGATGTCAAGGTAAATATAGATGGCCTTTAGCTGACCAAGTTTGCTGATGACTTCAAGTTTGGCGCAATCACCAATTCCCCAAACAATGATGATATCCTACAGAAAGAACTGATGCAGCCTAATGATTGGTGTCAGAGCCATGACCTCAAATTTAATGCAAAGAAGTGCATAACAATACCCTTTTGGAAATCAAATACCCAACAAATTACAACAGTTAAAGCACCACCCAAAAGTGACCTAATGGTGAGAGATCTGGGCACTCAGTAATCTGAACTTAAACACCATGTGTCCATGGTGTGGAAGAAATCCTTCTATATGGCTCAGCTTATAAATAAGGGCATGTCATCCAGATCAAAGGATGTCATAGTACCACTATACTTGGTCCTTATCAGACAGTGCACCCTTTGGAATGTACCTCACCAGGCACCTACAATAGCTGGAGCACCCTCAGAGGTTTCTCATCAAAAAAATACAGGGTAAAACCATTATGTCAAATGCAGATCAATTAAAAGCCCTATCACTGTATCTAATTTCTTACTGATTACTGAGGGATGGTGTATGCCTGACCTACAAGGCAGTCTCTGACCCAGCCCTGATGAAAATGTTGCCTGTTCACAAAACTAACTTCACAAGAGTTATCTGCTACAAGGATCTAAACCTGATCTCTGACATGAATAGACCATGCTGCAGAGACAGATATATGTCCCAGAGATTGCCCCTCCTCTGGAATAGGCTTCCTATTCATGTGAAGCCTTCCCTGACCATCTTAAATTGCAATCTGGATCAATGAATGGGAAATCACAAATTCATTGCTGGGGTGGCACCCATGTCCCTCATGGACAGAGGCAGTCTGTAAGAATTGTCAAAACCTTGCTTGCTGACCCTTAGCATTCTTCTAGGGATAGAACATTGGGTAAAATCTGGCTAAACCTGGCTAGGCTTGTTAAGGATTCTTGAGCTGTTAGCCTAACAATCTCCTATAAATCTATGAACCTATGAAAAGGGGAGGATAAAGTCTGGTCAGAGTTCTAAACTCATTTCTGTCCATTTAAAATAGATAACTCAAGTAAGAAAGCACTAGGCAACAGATATGTGGGAGTGAAGACAAACTAAAACTCAGTTTATGCTTAAAAGCACCATTGTAGGGGAAGATACAGATATGGGAGAACATGTGCCAGTTTTGTTGGAAATGAATCTGAGCCTTCAGATATGAAACAATTAAGTGAGCAGTCTAATCCAACTTGATCAGTTATGGAGTGAGCCTTATTAAGCTAAAGAAAGCTCTATATGGATTTGACAACTTAGTGAAAGCAAGGGAGTCTACAGACGTAATGGAGTGAGATGATAAAGTACATGTTGATCCTACCCCTCTCCTTTACTTTGAACTAAAACAGTGACCTCCTATATTCAGTGAGTAAGAATGAAAAATAGCTTTTAACCAGTTACTAGTAACATAGCCTTACAAGATGTTAGTTATAAAACTTGGACATAGTCATATACTAGGACGTCTTAGGTTCATAGGTTCATAGATTAGTACTAGGCTAACTGCCCCTGTTGGCCATTTTAAGCCTAGCCAATTACCACATGTGAGGATCGAACCCTGCACCTTGTGTCTGTAAGGTGAACATTATGCCAGCCCCCTCCCCTTGTGAATGGATACAACTAAAGTCCAATACTGACCAGATTTTGATGTGCAAGACTTACAAGAGAAACAGAAAAACACTGTTTATATTGACTGGGGTGTCATAAAACACCCCCTCCCTTTCCTGGATTTATACATCATTTGATTCCAGTGCCAGTATAGAGGTGTCATCTGAATGTATTGTACTGGATATTGTTGAGTGATTGGGTACATGTAACAGTGGATGTTAATACATTTTGGCCATAGAAGACTATGTCACAAAATTTACAGAAGTGATATCATTATAAAAGGCTAATGCTAAATCTATAAACCATAAACTGGTGTCATCATTCTCTAGATTAGATATCCCTGACCAAGGGACACCATTTATGGCGAAAGTCATACAACCAGTGTGTCAATGTTTTCAGGTTAGGTGGCTAAGTTTAACACCTGCAGACTAGTGATTTAGTAAAGCAGCTCAAAAAAATATTAAAATTAATGTTAAGAAAGGTAAGAAGAGAGATGACACAAGCATCAATGGCATTTATATAATGTGTACTCTTTTCTGGTAGGTATCAAGACGGTTTATATGCTATTGCTAAATAATTGTAGGAAGAAGAGATAATATCATTCAGAAATCTTGTCTAGCAAAACACTAACGTACAAGACAACTTTGGTTATGCCCACAGTGAAAAAGAACACAGTAAGATCACAGGAAATGCTGAAAAATAGTATATAATAAAAGTATTAAAAGAAAGTATTTCAGCGTAGAGACGCATATTGATATTTGTGCAACCAACAGAAAATACATGTTTAACTTAATGTTCATTTGAAATTTTGAAAAAAGAACATAATGAGGTATATTATAAGGTTAACCAGGCTGAAACATATATGTTGTACCTACATACTGAAGGAATATAAAGAAGTTGAAATTTCAGTAGTGAGTGGGGCAATTTGGTAGGAGAAACACAGTCAGTGAGGGAACTCATTCTTACGTTTCAGATAGCTTGGGTATTATCTAAGTCACAGAAATGGGATGTGCTACAGTTTCTAGCCAGTAATAAAGAAATATTTTTCTGATCTGCCTTGGATGACAAATAGAGGATAGTACAAAAAAAAATAACATGAGTATAGATTCATTCAAATCTTTATAGAATGCATGAAGCATAAAAGAAAGCAACAATTCAACATCCTGAGGGAAGGCCTGTAGAGAAAAAGTTTTGTCAGAAATTTCCAACTAACAAAGCAACTGTACATATCAAAAAAGAAAAACAAATGTAACATGACAGAGCTGAAAACTGTTTTACTTAAATAAAAAACAGTGGAAGTAATGCACATATCACAGCAGTAGGATATATAGAATCTAGCAGTGAAGTTAGTCCTGCCTCTAAAAAGAATACCGAAGAGATGGTTCCTGGGCAAAGTAACCAGTTACATCTCTTGCACTCTTACCAGCAGGAGCAATCTGAGAAAGAAAAACTAGAAGCTACTAAAGTTTAATTTAAGTAATATGTTTACAGAACACAGTATTAAGGCAGTAGGACAGAGCTCAGGCAAGCTAGTAACAGACACTCGGAAGGAATTATATAGTGTTTGTACTGCTCCCATAAAATATATCCTAACTGTACCTTTGATTCTATTGTCAGTGTTTCGGTTGGTAAAAGTGACCATCTGTAGAACAATAAATGAGAAATCTGAGGTAATTTCTGATACATATTGAAATTATACAGCACGGTCACTGCATGAGTTACAGTGATACTAGGCTTTTGGTTTGTATTTCAGCCAGAAAGTTTGACTAAAGTGGCAGCAAGCTGGATTCGATATTCTTTCTTCCTATAAGTAGAAAGTTTGCTCAGGTCCTACAACCCCTCAATTTATTTTGGTTATTGAATGTCAATATGGCAAAGAATGTTACATTTCTACATGTTTTATCTTTAAAGCTTGCTACTGGCATGGTGTGATGTAAATTTATAAATGATGCTGTTTCTTTAATAGCAGTCAGGTACATGTATGTAGTAGCTGCAAGAGAAACTCCTTCATTTTGGGTTACTGGGTATTATTTGACCAGTTATATGATTTACTGTTGTACAAAAGGAGGCCTTTTCTAAGCTATGGCAGATTTGATACTATTTTGAGGGAGAGACTAATTTTTCTGTGTACTGGAAGACAGATGTTCAATTGCAAATAGTGGAAGTGACTCAGTCAAAGTTGAGTCTTCATACATGGAGAAGGATTTTCAGGAAGGATAGATGGATACCTTCAACTACCTAGACTATATAATTATGGACCTAGAGTGGGTTGAGCTGTATGAGAAGCAGGTTCATTCTTAGCTGGGCCACATGTTTTCTGTAAGTTTGAGTTTTTAATCAAGCAGTGGGGAAAACTGTTTGTGGGCATTTTTTTTTCACTTTTGGTGAGACTCCTGAAAACAGAAATCCAAAGACCAAAATATAAGACAGCAACGATTAAACATTTCATATACTGAATCTTTCTACCACAGAAGACCCAGGAATAAGTACTAACATGGGACTTACAGGGGGGCAAATCCGCATATTCCATATTGTTGTCTTCAACATTGTGGCCTTATGGTATTATAGTCTAGAGAATGATATTTTCAAGACTAGATATTTTTTTTAATTTGCTTGGCACCTTTGAATAGAGCAACTCTCAGATGAAATAAAAACAGTATTTTCAGTTACTTCTAGACCCAATATCTTCAAAGTAACACAGTATGTATGGATGCGCACATGTATATAGTCATGTATTTTTTGATGACTGGGTTTCCAACTGGGTTGCAAATTATTTTCAATGGAGAGTTCAGAAGAAAAGTTTCAAGACAGCCTAGCAACAATAGACCAATTCTATGATTCATTAAAATTCACAACATTTTCACTAATTACCTACCTCTACACCTTCTCTGAACTTAACTGGCCAGCAAGTTCTCCCACAAAAGTGACTAGGTGACTGCTATGTTTTTATCGAGGCTACTTTTTCCTCCTAGAGAAAATTATTACTTGGCCAAAAGGGTGCAAATTGCTTAGCCAAAGTCAAGAGCCATAGACATTTCTAGAGGAGAGCACAAGTGACTAATTAGCATTAGTCACTCCCCTGGACTGCTGCATGTTCATACTGAGGTTCCTGTGAGGGAAAATATCAGGAAAAGAACAGTCTCTGAGTTCAAAAAGGAGAACATGTCTTAGAAACCTTGTGAATTAAGGCTTACACATCAAGCTAAGCCTTTCTGAATTCCAGGGTACTATCACCAAGAACAAACCCCATGACAGAACAGTAATGACTGAATATGCATTCATGAACAAAATGTGATTTAAAACACGTTGATACATCCCTGATCATCATCATATTTGTGAGTGATACACGCTTACTAACACAGTTATGTAGGTTGAGGAATATATATTCACTAATGAAATTTAGGAATAGAAAGGATATGCATATATTTACATATTAATGCTTGCAGAAGCTTACTGGTGTTTTAGTACTAGAAATATAGAATATGCCAGACAAGAAAAATACAATCATAGTATTGAATTCTAAGTAACAGAAATTAGGATGAATAGGGAAAAGTGAATTATGAGTAAACATTTTGCAACTGCCTATTTAATATAACTGTTTAATACAAATATTTACTATATGCAAATCAGTAAAACGGCATGAGAAACATAATGCTCATAAAAAACAAAGTACCCACAAATTATCACATAGACAATAACCCACTGTAATCAGAGACCTGGGATCTCATCATGAAGGGATTCTCATCCAGATCAATGATTGAATATAATGCTCCATTTGGGATGTATCTCACCATCATGGGTCTCAAACATGTGCCTTATCCAGCTAGATTAAAGAAAGCCTACTCACAGTAGCATACCACCTGCCCAGATGTGATTTGTGTGCAACATATAGGGCCATGTCCAACCAAGAACTGATGGACATGCTCCATCTCAAAAATCCAGATCCATTCAGTGGCACTGTTCAAGAAAAATCTTGATGCATGGATGGGAGGTGTCACTACTTGACAGAGGTATAGTTTACTAAATAATGGGGTCCCACATGTGTCGTAAATGCCCCAGGACAGATAGCCTAGTACACTACTATGAAACTATGAAGACACACAGTAACCAAATATCTGAAAATAAAAAGACATACCTTCTTAAAACATATGGGATGTTCTTTGAAATTTTATGAATCAGTAATAATGCACTTACTGTAGAAAAATAAATATGACAATACATGGCATAACTGCAAGACTTTCAGTATTAATATCAATAACAAAGAGGATATATTCTGTTCCCTTTGTACTTCTGCTACTAGACATTGCTTGGTATAAACTGTAAAATTGTAGTTGATACTGATCATGTATAACTTAAAATTAAATTCCAAAAATGTGCTGTCCCTCTCTCTCTCTCTCTCTCTCTCTCTCTCTCTCTCTCTCTGTCTGTCTCAGAGCTCTAGAATATCACCAGCACCTAACTGTCTAGCTTCCCCTACCTTATCCTGTAAATGTAAATAAATCCTATCTATATAACTATATACTGTTTTTCATCACTCCTATGAAAATGAAATTTGTATATTGATGTATATGTAAATGGAACTTGTTTATTATTGTATAAAACTCTTATTGAAATCAAATTGTATTAACCTCTGTCTTGATTGTATTACCCATTGAATGATTCTAAAAATCCATTTCTGCTTTTAAAAAATGATTCTTTTTTCTCTGTAAATTCTTTGTAATTTTGTAATTATTGCAACTCTAATGGAGCTTTTCTCCCAGGGCCTCCACTGAAAATGGGCTTCATTGCCCAGTTGGACCGTCCAGGTAAACAAAAGGCAATAAATAAATAAATAAAATTATTTATACTCAGCACAACATACATATCTAAGTTCTAACTGTTCTGCGAATATTTGGGAGCGTTGCATAATTTTCTGCCTTGAACATAAACTGATTTTGAATATGAGAACAAGAATTCAGTATACGATTTTTTTCATAAACCTAATTTGTTCAATAATGACGACATTCACTATGAGCAAAGCATTTTTTATTCAAATCTTTTTAAGGGGATGAGCAAGGCATCTCAGATTTAAATCTTTGTAAGGGGAAAATCATGGCATAATTGCAATAAATCATTGACAGTGGAAAGAAGTGACTGCAGGATTTAATTTCATTTGAAGACTTAAGCTTCACCATCTTCAAAACCTTAGTAGGTAAAAATCATTTCTACCATAATCCACAACTGTAATATGGATAATGGATGTAGATTGACTTGTCCACAGAGACATGACTATGATATTTGATCCAAAAATATGATCAAAATGATATTCCATTAGCTTCATAAAATACTAGAAAGAAAAGGTTTCTTTGAGGAGAGTAACACACACATATACGCAGGATGCAAGGATCTATGCTCAGTAACCCCCTTTCAAATAAAATATACTTTAAGGTAGCAGCAGCTTAGGGGAAATAAGATATCCTTCTTCTCACAGACCAGGAGTTTAAGTAACATTTTGCTCAGCTGACCTTGTTGATTAATTTCAAGTCATACTAATCACTGACTCCATGGATTATTCCTTAAACAGCAATGATTAGCTTGTTTTGAAATAAACAAGAGGAGAATTGAATCATTGCTGGCTAAGAAAGGCTTGCCACTGAATATGTAAATCTGCACAACAAGGCAGGAGAAGTGAACATATTTGAAATATATAATGTGTTTAAAATATGTCCCTTTTATACCATCATAGAGCCATTTCAGGACATGAAATGTATTGAGAAAAGCAAGGTTATTTCTGGCAGTTGAAGGACTTGGCTATACTTTCTGCTTCATCTGTTCAAAAGAGAGAAGTATAATCCCACCATAGTATGCAGATGGCATGCCTTACCAATTTATTATAATGTTCTTTATTATATCTGAAGAGGTCAAGTTCTGAGAATTCTGTCTTTGTGAAGATTCATGTTATTAAGTATCATTCATTAAGTATGGGTATTCACAAGTAATAATGTTTAAATGAATGAACATTGAGAAAAAATCAATCATACATCTTAAAATTCAGAAAAGCTTTTCTCTTTTGTGAGCTTTCATTTTAGCTATTTTTGTGTCATAACTGTCTTTGAATATTTTAGTTAAATGACAACATAAAAGGAACAATATAGAACTGCACAATTTCAAAAGTGATCTCCGAAGAAAATATTGTGAGGTTTAAAGAAATTTTGCTGACTTTTAAAAAAGGTTATTATCTATTGCTAACTGTACTGTTTACATCTTCATAACTCTTAATCAGGATAACTTGCTAACAGGTGTCCTGAGGGTTGTTAGATATGAAGACAAACACAAGTACAGATTCAAAAATATGTAAGCTGCATGTAAGGAAATAATTTATTGTTATCTAGTTCTCTTCACCAAAGAGCTAGCAGACAGCTTTAGGCTTCCTTCTGGGAAGAACTCAAAATCAACAGTAGCTGTGTTGCTTACTTCTGAGTTATCAGCAAATTCCACAAAAGTTGTGTAGGGTTATTGTACCAAGCAGAACAAATAAACTTCCTTTAACAGAACATATTCAGGTGATACTGACAGACTGAAAGTAAAATATATTAGTCGGGCTTCTTTTAACACTGTGTATTTCTTCTTTCCTATTTTTCCACACCTTTTCACTATTTCTTTTCTGGAGAAGGTCTGTCAGTGGGCATGTATTTAGAAGAAAAATGGTCTCACTGGCAAGCCTATTCCTAGGGATCATTTTATGAAATTTTCATATGTGAGTGTATTTAGTTGCTACAGCCATGAAAGAAATGCTACACAGAAGGATTATTAGGTTATGCTACTCTGAGTATGGTTTTCATGTATATAACTGCAAAGCAGAATTCCTTATTATAATTACCTGTATGTGAAGCTACAAAATGGAATTCAAATTAAAAAAAAAATGGAGAGCACAGTGCTGCAGCGGTTGCATTGTCACCTCACAACAAGAGATCCTCTGGTTTGATTCTCATCTAAGGTTCCTTCTGTGCAGACTCGGCATGTCCTCCCTGTATTTGTGTGGGTTTCCTCTGGGTGCCCCTGTTTCCTCCCATGTTAACAATACGTGTCTGGAGGATTTCTCCCTGGGCCTCTGCTAAAAATTGGCCTTGTTTCAAGTCAGACTTTCCCAGTAAACGAATGTTAAATAAATAAAAATAAATGTTTATTAGGGAGCCAGCCATTCCCCACATTGAGGGTTGTGCTCCAATCAATATCCCCTTACTTACATATGCCTCAAAACAAGGTGACATCACAATGGGCAAAGGAAACACTATTGGGTGATTTTTTTTTTTTTATTATACATAAGGTTGCTTATAATGCAAAATTCTGAGCCTTGTATTTCTTTGGGAGGGGGGGCTGCAATGACCAATACCTATCTGATAAAATGGAGCTAAACGCAAGCTTGGCACTCATGGAAGTTGTTTTACTTAAGAAATCTGCTGACCGGAAGAAGCAATCCATATTAACAGGGGATAAAAATAATGCTGAACAATATATATGGCTGCCCTGTAGCTCATAGTTCAATATTAATATTTTCAGCCAAGAGGAATACCTTTCTGTATTAAATGAATGGTGAGTTGCAGTCACCTTCAATACATGCTTTTTCTTCCTTTATTTTGAAATACACGATCTTAACTGACAATAAGATAAGCTGCTCTGCAGGATTCATTCCAAGACTCGCATAACTGAAAATCAGTTATTAGGAAAACAGCGCATCCTTTCTTAAATATTTATGAGGCTTCCATTTTGAGCTCTATTTTTGAATAATGATTTACTGTTAAATAGTTTTTGTGCAACTTGGCTAAGGAAACAACAAGCTGCTGATTGTTTCTTTCAAATCCCATAGCAGAAATATAGATTTTAAGTGTTTTAGATATTGCCAAAACACTAAGAAGTGTCAATACAACTCAAGCATTATGCTTCTAACATAACAGAAATACACTTTCTCAGTGTAAATGGCTGGATGGGGAAAAGTATTTCTTTTGAATTTACTGTCTAACATCTTTAATGACTCCATGAAAGCCCGAGCTTTGTGGTGAAATATTTAGCACTAAATTAGCTCTAAAGAAAGAAATGAAGAAAATTCCTGTGAGGTACAATTTAGCATCTTTGAACATCTAAACAATAAATAGCAGCTGCAGTGTTAGGATACTAATCATCAGCATCTTTCGGCTGTTCCCGTTAGGGGTCGCCACAGCGGATCACCAGTTTCCATTTCTTCCTGTCCTCTGCATCTTGCTCTGTCACACCAACCACCTGCATGTCCTCTCTCACCACATCCATAAACCTTATCTTAGGCCTTCCTCTTTTCCTGTTACCTGGTAGCTTCATCCTTAGCATCTTTTTCCCAATATACTCAGCATCCCTCCTCAGCACATGTCCAAACCAACATAATCTTGCCTCACTGGCTTTGTCTCCAAACCTTCCAACCTGGGCTGACCCTCTAATATACTTATTCCTAATCCTGTCCACCCTCGTCACACCCAGTGCAAATCTTAACATCTTTAATTCTGCCACATCCAGCTCAAACTCCTGCCTTTTTGTCAATGCCACTGTCTCCAACCCATATAACATAGCTGGTCTCACTAGCCTCTTGTAGGCCTTTCCTTTCACTCTTACTGGTACTAGTCTGTCACAAATCACTCCTGACACTCTTCTCCACCCACTCCATCCTGCCTGTACTCTCTTCTTCACCTCTCTTCCACACTCACCGTTACTCTGAACTATTGACCCCAAGTATTTAAACTCATCCACTTTTGCCACCTCTGCTCCTTGCATCCTCACCATTCCTCTATCCTCCCTCTCATTCACACACATATATTCTGTCTTGGTCCTGCTGACCTTCATTTCTCTTCTCTCTAGAACATATCTCCACCTCTCCAGGGTCTCCTCCACCTGTTCCCTACTCTCACTACAGATCACAATGTCATCTGCAAACATCATAGTCCACAGGGACTCCTTTCTGATCTCTTCTGTCAACCTGTCCATCACCATTGCAAATAAGAAAGGGCTCAGAGCTGATCCTTGATGTAACCCCACCTCCACCTTAAACGCATCCGTCACTCCAACCGCAGACCTCACCGCTGTCACACTACCCTCGTACATATCCTGTACCACTCTTACATACTTTTCTGACACTCCTGACTTCCTCATACAATACCACAACTCCTCTCTAGGCACCCTGTCATATGCTTTCTCTAAGTCTACAAAAACACAATGCAACTCCTTCCGACATTCTCTGCACTTCTCCATCAACACTCTCAGAGCAAAGATAGCATCTGTAGTGCTCTTTCCTGGCATGAAACCATACTGCTGATCATTAATCATCACATCCCTTCTTAACCTTGCTTCCACTACTGTTTCCCATAACTTCATGCTGTGACTGATCAATTTAATCCCTCTGTAGTTACTACAGCTCTGCACATCACCCTTATTCTTAAAAATCGGTACCAAAACACTTTTTCTCCATTTCTCAGACATCCTCTCACTTTCCAAGATTTCATTAAACAATCTGGTTAAAAACTTCACTGCCGTTTCACCTAAACACCTCCATGCTTCCACAGGTATGTCATCTGGGCCAACAGCCTTTCCATTCTTCATTCTCTTCACAGCTATCCTTACTTCCTCCTTGCTAATCCATTGTACTTCATGATTCACTTTCCCTACATCATCCAACCTTCTCTCCCTCTCATTCTCTTCATTCATCAACCCCTCAAAGTACTCTTTCCATCTCCTCAACACACTCTCCTTGCTTGTGAGTATGTTTCCCTCATTATCCTTTATCACCTTTACCTTTTAGTGTTAGGATACTAATGAAGGAAAATATTTTTAATATCAAAATCACACAAGGTTCTTGATACCATCTTTCCTCAGCTGCAAAACATGCAGGTGGTAATAAAGAAACACACCAGGTCAAATTCCATAACGTTTACAGAAGTTATTTGTGGACAGCACAGCATGCCAAAGGAAGACTTCAGTGCACCTGGTGCAGACAAGATTCCAAAAGACACACTGAAGATAGACCGAGCACTTAAGTATTCAGCATAGGATAATTAGGGATTCTGTGCATGCCAGTC
Source organism: Protopterus annectens (assembly GCF_019279795.1). NCBI lineage: Eukaryota > Metazoa > Chordata > Ceratodontiformes > Protopteridae > Protopterus > Protopterus annectens. Next base: position 257,080,838 of record NC_056748.1, on the reverse strand, counting down.
TGAATCTAAAGCACATTGTGTGCACACAACACAACTCAGATTTTACAAATAGCCACACTGACTCCATTTCTGAAATCCTTGGTGCATACTTTACAGACCCCAAGGAATTCAAGCGAATGCTATGGATTATGGCAAAATCCATACCAAAACATCAAAAACATGTATAAAAATGCAACCTGCTATTAATAAACTGCAACAGGCTGCATTTGCAATCCATAACTGAGGCTGTGCATCCTAGAAGGCAGACAGCTAGAGTCAGAGCAACTAAAGCAGTTGTCAAAGCAGCAAATAATCAACAGATACTGTCTAGACAGACAACTTATGAAGGCAGTCTGCAACATGTGTGCTCCACATGTCTGTGCAGACCCTGCAAAGAAATCACATTCCCTTGAAACCAAAGTGTGTCTCAGCCTGGGTGTACTTGCATCTGGAACATTCCAGAGACACATGGAGGATGGTATGGAAGTATGGCAGACAGCTGCTAGTCGTATCATGGCAATATTCCTGGAAGCAATGTGCAACAAGGTGGATGGCTACATATACTTTCCATCCATCCCCATGAAGTGGAGGACTGTAATGCACCAGTTCTATAACACTGCAAACTTCCCACAAGTACTGAATGCAATAGATTGCACACACATATCTATCAAGACACCAGTACATCCTGAAGCAGATCAATACTTAAACAGAAAAGAAAGTCCATCCATCAACTGCCAAGTTACATGTGCAACAGTTGGGAGCACAACAAGCATCATGGCAACAAAGCCTGGAATTGTCCATGATGCAGCCATTTGGAGGGAAAGTGGACTGAGGGCTGCATTCCAGTGTTGCATACAACACAGTAATATGGGCTGCAAATACTCAAGTAATGGATGCTGCAACGCTACACCTAATGGACCGTATAAACAAATATTGACAAAAATGTCATATATCACATGAACTACACATTAATGATGTCCATCCAGATTTCATTTCTCCAAACAGTATCATCTGAATTTCCTAGGGTCTCCTTCCATGTTGGGATTGTGCATCAATCATGTCATTTTCCTGGGAGGAGAAGTTGTCAAACCTAAGATGGTAGGACATCTGAAAGACAATGATATGCACATGATAATATTGATGTTTGAGCCTATTTATGCCTTTTGTTCTGTGAATGGCATTTGTCAACATAAACAGTATGCATTCCTGTGCAATGAAAAGTTCAGTATAATACTGTGTGTGAGATAAATACTAATGTGACATATTACATTACAGTTATTAACATTACTCAATATTACAGTTGTTGTGTCTTTTGGCTTTTCCCAGTTAGGGGTCACCACAGCAGAACTCTGGTCCGCTAATGATTGGCAGTAAATTTTTTTTCACGAACGCTGAGGTACCAGCTCGACGTTCAACCTTCAATGAAAGCACGTCCATTAAGCATGTCTTTCGAATGCCCACCCAACCACAGGGAGGACATGCAGACTCCACACAGAAGGCACTCCCTGCACTCCAGCCAAGAACTGAATGGGAGAACCTCTTGCTCTGAGGCAACAATGCTACCGCTGCACCAACAGTATGAATGTATATTATAGTTGCAAGTTTAAATTGCATTTCCTCCAATCTGTTCAAAGATGTTAAAACTTGAATGTAAAAATGTCGCACATCTTGGTAGGTGGATGTTTTGTATCCAAGTTTAGGTGCTTTGATTAGTGCTTATGTTATGTTGCTTGGCATACTTGTATCTGCTTGACATTTATGGGCAGTCTATTCCAGAGTCTGGGGAGTCTCTGGGTCCCTCCAACATGTTTTGTTTATTGTGATGACAAGGTTTAGATCCCTGGTATTTGTATTCACAGACTGAATCGGTGTCTGCTGCGTGTTTGTAGACTTTGCGGTATGCCTTTCAGTTCAACACTGACATTGTATTTGCCTTGGACACTTCAGGTGTTTTTGTAGAAACAAAGTTATAGCCTTTGTTTACTAACACTTGAGCAGATACCCCTTTGATTGCAGCAGTGCCATATCAGCAACAGTGGCGGCTGGTGACTTCAAATTAAAGGAGTGCTGCAGGAGACAGTGGAATGGGTGGGGCCAATGGGAAGGGTGTGGTCAACTAGAAAGGGAGTGGAGCTATGCTTAAAACCACAACAATTGGAACTTTAATTAAATACGCTGCCCTGGGTGCCAAACAGTCATTACGAGAGTCCAATTAAGACAAAATGAAGTGTAGAAGAAAAAAATATTTCAATGCATTGGCTACATGACAACTTACTTAATATCCAGATGGAAACAGGCATGAAAAAATAAATTACTTTTTAAATACATTACTGGAATGCCAGTCAAAATCAAGTATAAAAAAAACAAGCAGCACTCAACTCAAACCACCACTCCTTGCACTGCAGTTCTAATTATAATTTATATTCAGCTTTATAAAATTACCAAGTAACATGCTGAAAGTAGCAATCTCTGTGATACCCCCACTTGTAAAAATGTTTCTTATTCAAAAAAGACCTGCTGCCTGACACAGCTATCTACTTGTTTCATGGGGAAGGCATGATCAAAGTAAAAAATGAACAGCAAACAAGAAACAAGCTCAAGATAAATTGCTTAAAGGATTCCTGCACAAGTTATGAACCACACATGATAGATTGGCATTCTGTTTAGTTTACGGGTAAGCCTGCAAAGATGACTGCAAGTCTCCAACAAAAGATTACTGGAAGTCTCCAACAAATGTAATGAGCTTCAGAAAATACTGTAATCCTGTCCTTTTATTACAAATACTGTCATATGCATTTCAGTACCCAAGGCTTATACATTATCTAGTTATGTAAATATTCTCGGCATGGCAACAACGAAAAGGCTTTCAGTGCTGGTAATTCTTTAACAGTATGCTTATTAAAGCTTACTTGCATCTTAGAATCTCTGACAAGCTTACCTGATGGTCATTAAATCATTGCTACTAAAACAGAGCAACAGGACACTGCGACAACATGCATTTCCTAAATAATAAGAAGCATAAATCAACAGTATAAAAATATGACAGAAAACCAGAACATTCTGCAAAATCAAGGACAGATGAAAAGCCACGGTCATACTTGTGGTCTACCTTTGATGAGGGAATACTCTGCACACTTACACTGCATAACTGCTCCTTGCCTTCCTTGGACACATCCAGAGCCACTACAATGGGGAGTGGTGTGCAACAAGTATGTCACAATTTGAAATGTCTCTGGCTGACAGTGATGACTCTGACACTCATACCTCTCAAATTCAGAGCAAGAAATCTGGACAAAGCCATACACAGAACTAGAAGTGGGACACAGGCCCAAAAATAAGGACAATTTTCAAATATTGCTCTTATTAACTTAGATAATAGAACAGTAGTAGGTCTTGCATTAGTACGAATTTTCTGAAGGGTATGAAATCTGAAACTTAAATGTCTGTCATTATTTTCTAACTTCAATCTTTAATGACTTGCCACTAATTTGCCAAAAAAACATAATTTTACAGACCAAAATGTGATGCAAAAATATAAAGTTGCCACGCAATACAGCTGGGAACCTGTCAAAAAAGGGACACCTTTTTAATATTAACACTGTTAACTTGAGCAGCTAACAAAATAAGAGCATCTACATGCATTTCTGAAATAAAAGTAATCTATAACTCTGATCATTACAGTTATATAATTGTAAACCCTCAACGTTTTCTTCCAAAATTGCCATTTTGAGGAGGGATTATTAGGGGAGAGCAACATTTTCAGCCAAAATTGGGGACAATGGAGAGGTTTGGATATTCCTAATTCGACAAAGCGATTTGCACATACCTCTCAACCTCTTAATGCAGGAAATCTGGACAAGGCCAAATATATTGGGGGAACATACAAACACTACTAAAAATTGCTCTTGTATAAACTTAAGACAGTTGATAGAATAACAGGTCTTGCATTAGCATGCATTTTTCTGAAGGTTATGATGTCTGAAACTCAATGTCTGTCATTAAGTGACTTCATTCCTAAATTATTTGCTAGAAAACCACAAATTTTATGAGGAACAAACCAAAAATAAGAAGCAAATATCTATTCATTCTGCAAACATATGGACAACTGAGAGGTATAGTTCAACCGGGGCTGTCTGAGTTTGCTACCCCCCTCCTCACAAAATCATGGTTGAATGGAGCCTCCCCCTGCAGCCATTCCAATGTCCCATTCCTTGGTTATTTTGCCCCATTTACCATAAACACTGTAATATGCATACTGCTTTACTTCTGTGATGATTTAGATTTCATTTGAAAGTTTTAGTTTGCATTTTACAGCACAAACCCTAATAGATATCTGTTAAACAAAGCAATGCAGTCTCACAATGAAAATAGACTTAGCATTAAAACTTCTCTGCCCTTGAAACTCACATGCATTGAAACAGCATTGAAACCCACATTCAAAGAAAATACATTTTGCCAGTGGCAGATAAAGATTAACTCTGGGCTGTTTTCAAAATCATAGGCCCCTTGAAGATGAAACATACACATGCTCTTTGATACACCTTCCTGACTGTATTACATTATATTCCTTGTACAATACAGTACAGTTGTAAAGAGGGCATTTTAAATTTATTGTTTTGAACATTTTTCCAGTAAACAATGAAACAAAATGCATACACCAATGACAAAACTGCCCAATTCAGAACATTTCCATCATAAAAAGTCTACTCATCCTTCTATAGATCACCAGTATCAGTAAATATGCACAATCTCTGAAGTAGTAAAATCCACATTAAAGAAATCTGTAACTAATAAAGAGGTTGCTGCTAGCAAACAACTTTATATGTCATTGTTTCATCTACAAATAAAGTGCCTCTTGCCCTTGAAGAATAAATTGCCTATGTTGCATGCATTAAAAAAATGATAAGCTAGTAATACCGCAATAGGGAATGGATAGCAAACTGATAACAGGTTCATAGTTACTAGGTATCTTTGCCAAAAAGGACTGCAGCATCCACCCCCTTTACAACACAGTACAGTATCAGCAATGCATCTACCTACTGTGGGAGTAGAACCCACAGCCTTCTGCATCAAAAGCAAGTACACTACCTCTTGTGCTATTAACAGTGCAAGCAAACTTAGCATAAGCAGCACTAAACTTTTATTCCTCTGCAGCTCTCAGCTCCTTGTAAAATCTACTCGCCACTCAGCTGTAATCTCTGAACTTTGCAGTACAAGAAATCTGGAAAAAGCCAAAATTTATTGGGGGGAGGGACAAAAGGTCAAAAACCAGGGACACATTTTAAACATTGCTTGTATAATGTTGGAAAATTGCTAGAATAAAATGCTGTGTTACCACCATACATTTCACTGCCACGTCTTGAACCCAGGGGACCCTGTGCAAAACAGTCAGAGCAACATACCACTATGCCAAATCAGCTGTTTTGTGAAAGAGGAAGATGGAAACTTAAATGGCTACCATTTAGTGAATTCAGTTCTCACCATAGCACAGCTGTCAACCTCTTAGCACAAAACACCTGAACAAAGCCAACAATGGGTGAATACAACCCCCAAACATTCAGTGAATTCAGTTCTCACCATAGCTCTCAACCTATTAGCAAAAAACACCCGGACAAAGCCAGTAATGGGGGAATATAGCCCCCAAACATATTCAGTGAATTCAGTTCTTACCATAGATCTCAACCTTAGCACAAAACCTGGATGAAGCCAATAATGGAGGAATACAGTCCCAAAAATAGGCACAAATGTCAAATATCCATCTTATACACTTAGAAAATTGCTAGAATAAAAGCTTTTGTGTTACCATACACTTTCTGAAGAATATGAAGTCTGATATTCAAATGTGTGTCATTTTTAACATTTGTTAAACAGGAAAGTCTGACTTGGAACAAAAGCTAATTTTTAGCAGAGGCCCAGGGAGAAACACTCCAGACAGACACATGTCTTTGTAAGATGGGAGGACACAAAAACAGGAAAGGCATACAGACTCCACACAGAAGGTAAGGCACCACAGCCAAGAATCAAACCAGAGAACATGTAGCTGTTAGGCAACAATGCTACCACTGCACCAATGCACTACTGGCTTTGCAAGGACACAAAAATACAGAAACCACAGATTTTATGAGGAACAGTCAGAACACGTATGAGGGAAAAATCTGCAACATTTTTACAAATGGTGGTGGGTAGGGAATTCAGGCTCTTCCCACCTGGGCCCAAGGTGCAGGGTTCAAGCCTTATTCTCTACCCACCACCATGTAGTACCTGGGGCATTACACACACACACACACACACACCTTCATTGCAGCATTGCATGAAATCCACAGCCGTTGCACTACAAGCCTGCCTGCACCCTATGTCCATTGGAGCATTACAGCCCGTGAGATGTTCTTCCCCTGATGAGACTCCAGCCTGCTGATGTTGCAGTCCAATTCCTTCCCAGCAACAGTCTATGCAGTTATAACTGCATGGACTTCTGGGATCTCTGCTCTTGAATGTTTCCTAATCCGGACTGCTGCTGAGACAGTCTGTGCATGCTCCAGACTGTCTCAGCAGTAGTCTGGATATCGGAAATACTGCTAGTGTGCATGTGCGGGTCCGATATTTGCGATTTCTTTTTATTTTCTTCTTTTCTATTTTCTTTTCTTTTCTACAGCTGGGGGGGCTGCAGTCCAGCAGTCCAATAGCATGGGCCGCCCCTGAATTCAGCAAGCATATTCACAATATTTTGATTGTTCAGGCTAATGATTGCTAATTGTTTTGGTAGATAATGCATACAGTTTTATATGTGCATTACAGTTAGTAACACATATATTAGATTCTCATATGTCAACAGTTGTGTTTATTGAACATATCACATTGGCTTAAATGTTGTACTCATTATGTTGATGTGTGTTATGCCAAATATCATGCTGCCTGTCTCAGATGTTTGTCATATGGCTTGCCTATTGTTCACAATATTGTGAGATCACTTTCTCTTCATTGTAATAATGATACTTTGTGGCTGTTCATATAAATCATTGAATGCAGACAGTACAATCTGTTGATTAGAGTATTCATACATTCTTACAAAGATAATGACTCATGTGTGTGTGTGTGTCTAAGCATACAGAATTGTTCAGAAAAGAACAATGACATCCTTTTTTAGGACTATGAAGTACAGGACCATAGGTAATTCTGTCCAAAATGGATGTGTGTCAATCCCTGTGTACATTGTCATCATAATCATATTGTGTTGTGCTATGATATTCATAGGATTGTTCTGCATGATAGACATTTGCTTTTCTTTTCCATTGTGTTTTGCAATTAATCTTTACAGAGCATGGAACCCATGGACATTTTCCGATCTGAAGACGACAAGCATATGCGAGGCCACTGCAAGAGTCTTTCAAGGATTATTGTGATAACGATGTTAACAATGGCAATGATGAGGACCCTCCATCCACCCCTGCCTGCACCAGTAGGAGATGTCAACACAAGTGAGTTCGAGATGATCTGGGAGGTCACGACTGATGTGTTCTGAACATAGATGAGGGATATGACGGGGTTCTTCTTTAAGGATATGGCATGGGCTATGTGGGATTCGTTCATGGTAATAGATCATGAGATCATGCAGGAGTCTGAACCCCATCAGCCTAGTCTATCTGGTCTGTAAGTATTGCCTTTATGCTCCACTTGTGTTAAGCTGTCAACATGGTGATTGCTATTTCATTAATTAGACTCTATATGCACTCTTGTGCATGCATACCATATATCTGCCATGCTTCTGTGTTACTGTCATGTGATATTTCCTTCATTTTAAAAGTGTGCATGACATACACTAACATATTCCACACATATTCAACTGTCCATGCATTGCAGCAGCTAACCCACAGATAGTGCTGCAGGATGTAGCTTGTAAACGTGTGTTACTGGGGAAACTGACAGACAACATATGTTGTCCATACTCCATCACTAACAGTGGGAAATGCCTTGGATTTCTGTTTTGCCATGTCAGGCATGTGCAACATACTGACTTGTCATTCCACATGTTTTTCTATGACACTTACCTTGCTGTCCCATGATCATGATGTGGTGTTGTGTGTCATGGGTTGGCAATACTGATGCCATGAGGGATCATATACAGATCTATCCTGTCTTTGTGCAGTCCTCCATTTCTGACTGCATTAAACAGCAATGTAACATTAATCTCTACACAGTATTACAGATAACACATTCTTTCACAGTACATTACATCATAGTTGTTTTGTGTAGCATTTCCACACCCATTACATAGTGACATTGGTGTACACCTGCCATAAATAGATGTATAAATTAAATGACTGTACATGTGTGTGCACAGACAGATACATTCTGACAAAAAATGTACCTTTGACATGTGAGCATTCACTGAGTTACTGCTGATGTGCTGTAATGATGCTCACAGGAGTATCATCTACTCCATAATGAGCAGGGTGATTGACATACACCTGAATTTCTTTTTTTGACATTTGCAAGATAGTATATGTGTATGTGATTGTACTTTTAGCTTGCTTACGTATGCATGTTGATGTGACATGATTGCATATTACTGTGCATATATATGTTTTATACATGTCCAGTTCTGTAGACATCAGAAATTCATCTGACCATCTGACATATATTTTTCATTGGTTAACTGTATTTCTGTGTGTCTTCTACAGCACTCTGTGTGCTGTACACATGCATTTGCATTGTGTCAACTTACCTTGTCCTGCTTTACCCTGATGTGGGCCCAGGTTGTCCGTTTCCCTCCCAACTTCATATTTTGACTATTATATTATGTAGGCATGTTTGCCTTTGTTAAAACTACAGGCCATTGCCAAGTATTAATCTGACACACAACATGTGCCACATGTATGCCCATTGTACAATGTACACACAAGTTACTGGCTAATGGTAGGAATGTGCCCTTGTTATCATTACACTTGTGTGTTACCCAGTGTAGTTTTTCTCACATCCATGTGTACAACCTGTTCTGTTTATTATGCTGTACTGTTACATTTTTGAACATATTATTACATATCATCAGTGTGTGTATGTGCATCTACCTTGATTTTATGTGCATACCATTTATGCCACTGACAGACATACATGCACATCTAGACCTGTGTGTTGCCTTTGACATGGCATATGTGTGTAACATATACACATTCCTTTACACATTTCTTTGGCTTGTGTACATCTACTTGTGTATGTACCAGCAGTTGTTGCCCTTCTGCAGTGCTTCTGTTTGACACTGTGCTTGGTTGTTTGTCTTTTACATGCATGGTCAGAGGTTTAGTTCTGTCCTCTGTTGGAGTTATCTACCATTGTTAGACCTGCATTTGCTTATATGTGATGTTGCTTGGCTTAGACCTGCACTGCTGATGGACTAATTGGCTATGTGCATATTTATACACTATGTGCTGTGATCCTAATTTATTATCATGGAACACACATCTACCATTGGTTATAGACATCCAGGTATGACTGCAACATGTGATAACATGATAGTGTATAGGTAGATATGTTTTTTTCTGCATTTCACCATGACTGGTATGCATCCCCACCATATTTGTCAACTATCCATTGCACATGTTGTGCAGCATGCTGTTTATGTACCTTACCTGCCCTTATTGTTTTTTCCAGCCTTTGTCTATCTCATGCTATTTGTTCTATGGGTACACCTTTGTGATTACCTTCTGCTCCCCTTTCCCTATGTTTATCTTTCCTTGTATTCTTCAAAATATGGGGCCTATTCCCACCAAAAAATAAAAATGTCTAAGCCCCTCTGACTTTCTCCTCAGATTTTTATATTATAACATCCCTCTTGTGTGTCTGTTTTCTTCGCCCATACCCCACATAGTTTCTATCTCTAACTTTCCTTGGGCATGTGCATTACTTGTGTTCCTCACACTTGTCCTGTACCCACTGTTAGCATATGTTAGCTATGGCAACATGGCCATGATTGCCCTTAGCCTTTAATTTTTTTATTAGAAAGTTTTCTGATTTCATCAGAATCTGTAAGGCCAAGCCGACATATTTTACTAATGTATGTATTACAGAGATATCTGTAGTGTCTCTAAGTTTACTGTAAATAGTGATGTATATATTACAAATAGCCTTGCAGCTTTGAAGCATATATTTTAGGTTAGTGGATGAAATACATAGCTATCCATACTTGTCTGAGACATTTTTGCTTTGATTCCTGAAAAGTGATGTTATGAATGCCATGCAGATTACAGTGAGATAGTTGGCATTTTTTTGTTATCATAGTGAAGCCAGTTACATTCTGTAGTTGTCCTTAACCTTAATGTACATATTTTATTATATATATATTTCTATATAAATATTAGGATGCATAAATTGTGCTCATCTTTCTGTAACTTTGGTACTGTACAATGAGATTGAACAACCATTTCTTATTACTTATGGCTTACTTATGCTTTTCTTTAGTGCTTCATTGATATTGTGATACTCCATTATGCACTGAGCTATTCTGAGTTTCTTGTCATACCTTTGCAATGTTATCTGCTGGTTTCGTGCTGACATTGGTGTCGTGAGGCAGATGCCATGAGCTTTCCAGAATCTGGCCCACCATCTTAATACTATCTTAAAATAGTGGATCAGGAAACATCTGATTGTAAATTAGAAATGTCTGGCATTACCATTCAAACTATATTGAATAGATGTATCTAACTTATGTTTCAACTTTGAGTCAAACTTTTCACTTGATATGCTGGTACTCAATTGTCATTTCTGTAAAACTTTCACTATTTGAAAGTTAAACTTTTGCCTTGCTTCACACTTTTGTTTGACCAAGAAATAGTTTATTTTTCCAGTCTTTAAATTGTATATGTGTCCCAAAATTCAGATGTAGTCTGTTTAGTGTTGTCAACATAAAGAGAGTGACATGTAAATTTGGCATCATAAACCATACAAAGTGACTAACATGTGCCACCTAAGTTACTAAAATATAGATTCCATGCCTGGATGTTGAAAGCCATCAGCCATCTTATCAGAGAACAAGCACTACAATGCAAACAGGGAAATGTATCTCTGATTCCTCACTGGCACTGTTTTAGAGAAGAAAGGTTTCCTTATGCATTATTTAGTGCTCTTTGCTTTTTTATATGCAATTCTCAGGCATCTGATACATATTTATTTATATTAAGTTTTGCAGTTTCTTTGTTGGATGAATTATGTTTAATTAATTGAGATGAAATATTGTTCCTGATTACTTGTACTGACAGCTATACCAATTCTTGTGGGCCCGGTATTTTAGCACGATAAAGAAAGTCGAATATTCTTGGTAAAGACTGAGGTTTACAGAACAGGTTGTACAGTCATTATAGAGTACACTATGGAGTATTTAATTGGTATCGGGGAAAGATTTTGTGCAGATAATGTGCCAGCCACCAGCATCATCCAGATGAAACACAATTATGACAAAACGTTTAAACTGAGTGAGAAGATCTTCCTGCTGAGTGTTGGAGAGGCTGGTGACACTGTTCAGTTTGCAGAATATGTTCAGAAGAATGTACAGCTCTACAAAATGAGAAATGATTATGAATTATCTCCCACTGCTGCCGCAAACTTCACTCGAAGAAACCTAACAGATTGCCTCAGGAGTCAGACACCATGCCATGTAAATCTGCTGTTAGCAGGCTTTGATGACCAAGAAGGTCCGGCCTTGTACTATATGGGCTACCTGACATCTCTAGTACAGACACCATTTGCAGCTCATGGATATTGAGCATTCCTGACTCTGAGCACCCTTGACCATTACTATAAGCCAAATCTCACATGCGAAGAAGCAGTGGAACTACTAAAGAAATGTCTGGAGGCACTTCAGAAATTAGTCATCTTGAACCTGCTGTCCTTCAGTGTTCAGATCATTGACAAAGACGACATTCATGACCTACAGAAGATTAACCTCAGAAATGTCTAACTTTTTTCCCCTATTTTCTTTTACACCTCAAAATGTAGTTAACCCGATACATATTTATGTATATTAAGTTTTGCAGTTAATTTGTTGGATGAATTATGTTTAATTACTTTAGATGGAATATTGTTCCTGATTACTTGTACTGAGAGCTATACCAACAGCTCTGATAGACATGTTACATAATGAGGAGTCCCTCCCGCAAAACACTTATAGTATTTCAAATTATACAGGGTTGTATCTTACAAGAGGTATGTTAATCTAAAATGCTTATTAGTATTAGATTGAACTGCACATTGTTATAACCCTTATCCAAAAGTAGTCTACAAATAGACAACTCAGGATTTATGACAGTTACATGTAATATCATATCTAGCTTTTTTGTAAACAAATTTATTGACAGAAAAACATAAAAGAATACTATCTAGAATAGGCGGCTGACTACCAAAATTATGACCATATATATGTGTGTATAAACATATATATATATAGATAGCTAGATGTAGATATTTTTTCAAGCAAATGTTTTAAACGAGGTTCGGTACTGTACATTACAGTGTTGAACTTATAGAGAAATGTCACCCTTTGTTTTTTTAACTTTCTCGACTCTTTTTCATGCTACAGAAGCAGCAGTGTGATGAGTTTAGTGCATAGAGTTATTTTGCAAATTCTTTTTATTTCATGAAATCTGTGACAGTCCTGACAGCATCAAGATTTTTTTTCTAGTTGTTATAGCTCACAACAGGGTTTGGCATATGGAGCTTGATTTGTTCCTCGGGCACTTCACAATCAGCATTCTGGTCAGCAGGCGTGTCATGCAACTCTTTATTTGTGTCCTTCCTTATGCTGAGATAGACATTCCGCAATTATTTTGTCAGTCAAATTTCATACAGCTGACATACTGTTAACAAATGCAACAAGTCTGCACGCACTGTTGCATTCTTTCCTGGCACTTTTTTCATCAGTGCGACTGCATATGTTGTCCTACAATTTGCTGTATACATTAACAAATGCTGAAGGTTTTACTTTTGAACACAAAGGAGAAATCTGCATAGAGCATTGTTGATGGTGTATGTTTGCTAAAATTATTTTCATAGTTGTGATGCCAGTGACATTGTTCAAGAGTTCTTGAACTCTTTTACTATACAAATGTTTCAGTTCCAATATCAAAACCTGGCCTAAAGGCTGAAAAGATGAAGTAGTGTTAGTGAAAGGAACATAAATTTAACAGGTTCATTATTCTCTATTCTGTTATACGAAGTTGCACTGTCTAAGAGCAGTACGGCTTTAATGGCATGACTTTTGGTATAAAGGTTTTACTTATCCAGTCAGTGAAGATTTCTATTATCAGTCGTATACAAAAGTTACTTTTCTAAACAACTGGCACATTCAGCTCACTGACATGTTTGAAAAACCTATGTGACTTGGGCTTACCAATTACCAGAATGGAATTGCTCAAACTGTCCCTTGCCGTCTGTGTTCTGTCCAAACTGATTTCCTCCAGATAACAAGCCAGGTGAGTAGGACTTGCTCATTACCTATTTGTTTACTTATTTACATTTTTTTCCAGGGTTAGAGCATTGATTGCTATAGACCATTTTCAGACTCAAGACAAGGGCTAAAATACAGAAAAGCAAAAACAATATTAAAATACCAGAAAAGACATAAAATCACCATCATCATCATCATCATCATCAACCCCCTTTTCCTATTTTCTACATTGGGTTGGGGTGTCATGTTAACTGTCTCCAACTCTCTCAATTCAATGCCACTCTCTTACCTTCTTCAGCAGTCCTTCCTGACTGCCTCAGGTCTTCTCTCAAACAAACAATCCATCAGTCTCTTTGGTGTATGCCCTCAACTCTCTTTTTCACCAAGTTGTTTTCTGCTTTCCTCCACGTGTGCCTGAGCCACCACAGACTGTTCTCTTTGACCTTTTCTACAGTTGGAAATATTTTGTATTCTGCTTTAATGTCATCATTCCTTCATCTGTTCCAAATTTTGCATCCTACCACCCATCTTAGTCACTTTATCTTCATTACATATAGCTTCCTCAACTGCTGTGCTATCACTGCCCAGTTTTATATACCATACAGAAGCCCTGATTGCACCACTTTTTTTAAAAGTTATATTAAAGCTTCCTAAGCATTCTTCTGTCATGCACTACTCCTGACACTCTTTGCCAGTTGACTGCAGCCCCTTCACTTCTCTTCACCCCCAACCCTGATACTTAAGCTGTTAACCTACTCCATTATTTTCCCGTCTAGGTTCATTTTCATCTTTCTCTGATTTTTCCCATTTGCTATCATGACAGTTGCCATGCTTTCCATTTGTCACCCAGCCATGTTATCCCATGCCATAGCTATGCTTATATACTTCTCATTTGTAGTGGATTATTGTGTTTGAATCTCTCCCTCATTGTTTTCTGAGTTCTTTACTGTAAGGTAGGGTGTTAAAGTACTGCCTCTGTCTAATAAGAGAATAGGGGTGAGTCCTGGAGTAAATTTCCTATTTCTCACCCACTAGTCTTAATTAGGCTTAAAAGAGTCATGGAAAGGCTTTGTTTTACACACATGGGGTGCCTGTTCCAGAGTAACAGTATCCCCTTGGAAATGTATCTGTCCCTACAAACCATTCTGTTTATGTTGTAGAAGAGGTTGAAATCTCTGGACATCACATTGCCAATACCATTTGACTTGTGGATATGCAGTAGGTTCATTAGTGCTGGATCTGTGGATGCTTAGCACGCCAGACACAGATCGCCTCTTAGTAGTCTGTTTGAGACTTAAAATGGGGACAGAGTTTTAAGGTAGTCCATGTAGGTCATACACCTTAGGCCTGCTATTCTTTTTGTATGGAACTTCACTAAATGCTTCAGTTCTTGCAACTGCCTGGACAGGTACATACCATAGTATTTACTGTACTGTATGGTGGGCTTAATGAGAGATGAATAAAGTGAGACAATGGCCACTCTGGACCTAGATGCTATCCCTTTACTTATAAGTTGCGCAATATAGAATGACTTCTTCAAAACAGTAGACACATGCTGATTGAAAGCTGGGTTACTGTCAATTTAAGTATCCCAATACCTGACTACTGAGTCTACTCTTAGAGGCATATTGCCAATGTGATAATCACCACATGATGTCACTTTTCCAGGGGACACATTAATGCACTTTTGACACCAGTCACCTGTTTGGGACAAGCTCTCCTGTAGGATCTCTGAGTCCTGGGGGGATTCAATGGTTGCTCAAAGCTTGCACTCATTTGTGAACTTGGTTAAACGTAGGCCATTAACATTTGCTTTGACTTCTGAGAAGTAGAAGTCAAATAACAACAGCCTGAGAACAGAGCCCTCTGCGACCCTACTTGTGACAAATCTTTTTGTTTAGATGGCAAGCCCTAACCTGACTTCCTGGGTCCTATATGTCTGTGCCAGTTTCTATTCCATTGAGTGATATAGGGGTTTATTCAAAGTCTGGCAAGCTTATCCACAATGCCCAAGTGGGGTATAGTGTCAAAGGTGTTGGCCAGATCAAGGTAGGCAGTCTGGCAGTCCGTATTGTCTCCCCTTCATCTATCAGTTTGTTGAGTAGACATGACCTGTCCTTAACAAAACCAAACTGTAATGTATCCAGTGTTTGGAAGTTTTCTATGTACCTATTGACTAGTCCCATGATAAGTGTTTCCATGGCTTTAAAGCTGGTCAGACTTACAGGTAGTAATTGTCCGAGTCAGTGGATGGCCTTCCCTTGTGCAGGTTATGATTGCTCCTGTCATTTACTTGGTACAAAGCCAGTTTGGAGGTTGAGGCCAAAAAATGTTGTTAGAGGAGAGAAATATCTTGTTTCATACTATCTAGAATGTACCCTAGAATATTGTCAGGACTCATAGAAGCCATATGTTTATTCTTTGACAGTGTCTCCAGGACTTGGTCTTATGTAATAGCTGTGGTTGTATGATTTCCTGATATTTCTTGTGAGAATAGCAGGCATGGGGGGATGGTGAAGTTTGAGCTGAATTTGCCAGATAGTAGGTTTGCTATTTCCTCAGCTTCTATATAGGTGGCACAATTTATAATTACTGCAGCCCACAGATGTGTATTGCCCTTGAGATAGCAAATATAGTTGAATAGGGCTTTGTGGTTATCATTGGCCTTGACGACTTTTTTCCTTAAATTTGTCCTTGATAGTTTTCATTATGTTCATAAATTACTTGTTGTTTAGTTTGACAATTAGCTTACTGTTTTGCTGGGTGTTGCACTTTTTTATTTGAGGTATTATTTTTTTTCCTTTTGTTATAAACCATATTTGTGCTGTGATTCCACCCAGGCAGTTTGTTCTTAGGGTTTGCTCCACACTTTTTTTTCTTTTGGGTATGTCTGTTTGTATGCAATTGTGTACATGTTGGTAGAAGCTGGAGTGTAGGTTTCTACATTAATATTGTAACTTTCTAGATTGGGGGGATTTCAATTTAGCCAGGAATCACTCAGAAGTAGGAACTTAGTCATGCAGAAGTGTTTTAAAGTACCTGCATGATGAGATATGCATATAATAACAATGATCGCCCTTTACTGTGGTATTCAAATGCTGTAAGGCATCGAATGACATTATTCGCATTCACTGAGTACATTGTACATTTGTTCTCAACCCACATTTCTACCACACACACAGCAGAAATTTCCATCTATCTGGTTTCTATGCCTATAGAAGATAGACAAAGGATACAGTCCATGTGTGCCTCTGATGTGAATTAAACCCCAATGAACTGACAAAATATACTATTCAAATATTGGGAGGTACTTGTGCCTTTTAGTTTATTAATATAACCATAATTTGCTATCAATCTCCAGTGCGTACCTTCCTTAGAAATGACTTCTGGTCCTCACACTTCTGTTTGGGGTACAACTGACATGTTGCTCATCATATAGGGATTGGGGGTTGGTGTAATGGTTAAGGTGCTTACCTCAAAGTAACAATGCTTACAAAAAATGGCCCACGAGGGTAGCTAGCCTAGTACTTACCTAAGAACCTGTATGTTCACCAGCTACTATCATCATAGAATGGAAGGAATTGCCACATCTCCCATTTCCTTAGAAATGCAGTGTTGATTGGTTCCATCTTAGCTTTAAAAGGCACTAAATATAAAACAAAATCTTCTTTCTCAGAGTCTAAGTTTAGTAAATCCAAAAAGCACACAAATGGATTACCAAACAGCTTTAATTCTGCTACCTCAGCATTTCGGGGGTATCAAAGTATTAAATTCAACAGCTTTTTTTTTAATAATATCCATTGCTAACATATGCACATATATATTTTT
Source organism: Protopterus annectens (assembly GCF_019279795.1). NCBI lineage: Eukaryota > Metazoa > Chordata > Ceratodontiformes > Protopteridae > Protopterus > Protopterus annectens. Next base: position 257,063,599 of record NC_056748.1, on the reverse strand, counting down.
ATATATATACGTGTGTATATATTTTTTGTAAAAGTGCTGCTGAATTTTTCATGTATATTTTGTTGAACGGTCTGATGATACTGTTGCTGAATTTTTTGTAATCTTGCTGCTGAATTCCTATGGGAAATATAGTAGTTTCCTATGACTAAGGGATGTGTTTATGTATAATGTGCAGTGGTCACTTTAAATGTGGGATATATAGATACATTTTGAAATAATTGTTTAATATATTTAAGCTGTTAAATTTAATACTTTGATATCCCTTGAAGGCGAAATGCTGAGCTGCCAAGATTAAAGCTGTTTGGTACTCCATTTGTGTGCTTTTTGGATTTACAAAGTTTTTTTTTTATTTTTTTAGTTTTTGATATCAGAGTCTAAGCTGTCTGCAGGGTATATCTACTGGTAATCTGGGTGTATGATATTTCTTCAAAGTGTGAGAATGTTGAAGCACAAATGATCAAATCCAAATGGTTGATCATGAATACTTTAAAAAATAAATATTAAAAAAAATCTGTTTTTACAAGGGCCTCTGAGTAACATACCTGATGTCACATAGCTATTTTGTTGAGTTTGGGAAAATTTGCTACAGTTGATGAAATATCAGCTCATGGATCATTACCGGCTTCTCCTGAGTGAGACTACAGAATAGGTGAGATTGGAAAATTTGCCCTTTCCCCACTGTAGTGTGATTTCAAACTTTGTATATCTATCTATTTATCTACATATATATAGATATAAATATAGAATCTATTTATCTATCTATCTATCTATATCTTTAGCAGGAGTTGTGGGGGTGGGAGGATGCCACCCATGCAGAGTGTTTGTTGTTTTCTTTGTCAATATTTTTATAATCAACCATTTTGGTTTCATTATTTATGGTTCAGGTTTATGCCACTCTGACAACATTTCATAAACCTGGTAAGCTTTGTAGCAAATATAGACTATTTGGATAAAGAATAATTTTCATTAAAAGGATTCTAAGCTCCATTGGTAGGTCCCTCCTATGCAATTTAATTTGCAATGGATGTTGAACAGAGTCAGTCCATTGTTAGACCTCTAGCTGCTGTTGCTTTTGGTGCTGGTGTCAATTTTACCTCCAGATATCAAATATACAACAGATTCTAACCAAAATGATTCTGTTCTCCAAGAAATGGGGAGATATCAAATATAATAATGAGATCCAAGAAAAGGGATAGATCAAATAAGGTTGATTACTTAGATGCATTACTTCTCTGCAAGTTACTGGACCCCATGCCATGAGAACCTTCCAGTTAATTTGACAGTATCCTGGAGGCTATTATGCAAGATCAAGAAATCTGCCCCTCCAAAAGGAGAGAATGCATCAACAAACTCTTTGAACAAGGATTCTGTAAGGTAGGGTGTTAAAGTACTGCCTCTGTCTAATAAGAGAATAGGGATGAGTCCTGGAGTAAATTTCCTATTTCTCACCCACTGGTCTTAATTAGGCTTAAAAAGAGTCATGGAAAGGCTTTGTTTTACATACATGGGGAGCCTGTTCCAGAGTAACAGTATCCCCTTGGATATGTATCTGTCCCTACAGACCATTCTGTTTATGTTGTAGAAGAGGTTGAAATCTCTGGACATCACATTGCCAATACCATTTGACTTGCGGATATGCAGTAGGTTCATTAGTGCTGGATCTGTGGATGCTTAGCACGCAAGACACAGATCGCCTCTTAGTAGTCTGTTTGAGACTTAAAATGGGGACAGAGTTTTAAGGTAGTCCATGTAGGTCATACACCTTAGGCCTGCTATTCTTTTTGTATGGAACTTCACTAAATGCTTCAGTTCTTGCAACTGCCTGGACAGGTACATACCATAGTATTTACTGTACTGTATGGTGGGCTTAATGAGAGATGAATAAAGTGAGACAATGGCCACTCTGGACCTAGATGCTATCCCTTTACTTATAAGTTGCGCAATATAGAATGACTTCTTCAAAACAGTAGACACATGCTGGGTGAAAGCTGGGTTACTGTCAATTTAAGTATCCCAATACCTGACTACTGAGTCTACTCTTAGAGGCATATTGCCAATGTGATAATCACCACATGATGTCACTTTTCCAGGGGACACATTAATGCACTTTTGACACCAGTCACCTGTTTGGGACAAGCTCTCCTGTAGGATCTCTGAGTCCTGGGGGGATTCAATGGTTGCTCAAAGCTTGCACTCATTTGTGAACTTGGTTAAACGTAGGCCATTAACATTTGCTTTGACTTCTGAGAAGTAGAAGTCAAATAAGAACAGCCTGAGAACAGAGCCCTCTGCGACCCTACTTGTGACAAATCTTTTTGTTTAGATGGCAAGCCCTAACCTGACTTCCTGGGTCCTATATGTCTGTGCCAGTTTCTATTCCATTGAGTGATATAGGGGTTTATTCAAAGTCTGGCAAGCTTATCCACAATGCCCAAGTGGGGTATAGTGTCAAAGGTGTTGGCCAGATCAAGGTAGGCAATCTGGCAGTCCGTATTGTCTCCCCTTCATCTATCAGTTTGCTGAGTAGACATGACCTGTCCTTAACAAAACCAAACTGTAATGTATCCAGTGTTTGGAGGTTTTCTATGTACCTATTGACTAGTCCCATGATAAGTGTTTCCATGGCTTTAAAGCTGGTCAGACGTACAGGTAGTAATTGTCCGAGTCAGTGGATGGCCTTCCCTTGTGCAGGGTATGATTGCTCCTGTCATTTACTTGGTACAAAGCCAGTTTGGAGGTTGAGGCCAAAAAATGTTGTTAGAGGAGAGAAATATCTTGTTTCATACTATCTAGAATGTACCCTAGAATATTGTCAGGACTCATAGAAGCCATATGTTTATTCTTTGACAGTGTCTCCAGGACTTGGTCTTATGTAATAGCTGTGGTTGTATGATTTCCTGATATTTCTTGTGAGAATAGCAGGCATGGGGGGATGGTGAAGTTTGAGCTGAATTTGCCAGATAGTAGGTTTGCTATTTCCTCAGCTTCTATATAGGTGGCACAATTTATAATTACTGCAGCCCACAGATGTGTATTGCCCTTGAGATAGCAAATATAGTTGAATAGGGCTTTGTGGTTATCATTGGCCTTGATGACTTTTTTCCTTAAATTTGTCCTTGATAGTTTTCATTATGTTCATAAATTACTTGTTGTTTAGTTTGAAAATTAGCTTACTGTTTTGCTGGGTGTTGCACTTTTTTATTTGAGGTATTATTTTTTTTCCTTTTGTTATAAACCATATTTGTGCTGTGATTCCACCCAGGCAGTTTGTTCTTAGGGTTTGCTCTTTTCTTTTGGGTATGTCTGTTTGTATGCAATTGTGTACATGTTGGTAGAAGCTGGAGTGTAGGTTTCTACATTAATATTGTAACTTTCTAGATTGGGGGGATTTCAATTTAGCTAGGAATCACTCAGAAGTAGGAAATTAGTCATGCAGAAGTGTTTTAAAGTACCTGCATGATGAGATATGCATATAATAACAATGATCACCCTTTACTGTGGTATTCAAATGCTGTAAGGCATCGAATGACATTATTCGCATTCACTGAGTACATTGTACATTTGTTCTCAACCCACATTTCTACCATACACACAGCAGAAATTTCCATCTATCTGGTTTCTATGCCTATAGAAGATAGACAAAGGATACAGTCCATGTGTGCCTCTGATGTGAATTAAACCCCAATGAACTGACAAAATATACTATTCAAATATTGGGAGGTACTTGTGCCTTTTAGTTTATTAATATAACCATAATTTGCTATCAATCTCTTCCTTAGAAATGACTTCTGGTCCTCACACTTCTGTTTGGGGTACAACTGACATGTTGCTCATCATATAGGGATTGGGGGTTGGTGTAATGGTTAAGGTGCTTACCTCAAAGTAACAATGCTTACAAAAAATGGCCCACAAGGGTAGCTAGCCTAGTACTTACCTAAGAACCTGTATGTTCACCAGCTACTATCATCATAGAATGGAAGGAATTGCCACATCTCCCATTTCCTTAGAAATGTAGTATTGATCGGTTCCATCTTAGCTTTAAAAGGCACTAAATATAAAACAAAATCTTCTTTCTCAGAGTCTAAGTTTAGTAAATCCAAAAAGCACACAAATGGATTACCAAACAGCTTTAATTCTGCTACCTCAGCATTTCGGGGGTATCAAAGTATTAAATTCAACAGCTTTTTTTTAATAATATCCATTGCTAACATATGCACATATATATTTTTATATATATACATGTATATATATTTTTTGTAAAAGTGCTGCTGAATTTTTCATGTATATTTTGTTGAACGGTCTGATGATACTGTTGCTGAATTTTTTGTAATCTTGCTGCTGAATTCCTATGGGAAATATAGTAGTTTCCTATGACTAAGGGATGTGTTTATGTATAATGTGCAGTGGTCACTTTAAATGTGGGATATATAGATACATTTTGAAATAATTGTTTAATATATTTAAGCTGTTGAATTTAATACTTTGATATCCCTTGAAGGCGAAATGCTGAGCTGCCAAGATTAAAGCTGTTTGGTACTCCATTTGTGTGCTTTTTGGATTTACTAAGTTTTTTTTTTAGTTTTTTTTAGTTTTTGATATCAGAGTCTAAGATGTCTGCAGGGTATTTCTACTGGTAATCTGGGTGTATGATATTTCTTCAAAGTGTGAGAATGTTGAAGCACAAATGATCAAATCCAAATGGTTGATCATGAATACTTTAAAAAATAAATATTAAAAAAAATCTGTTTTTACAAGGGCCTCTGAATAACATACCTGATGTCACATAGCTATTTTGTTGAGTTTGGGAAAATTTGCTACAGTTGATGAAATATCAGCTCATGGATCATTACCGGCTTCTCCTGAGTGAGACTACAGAATAGGTGAGATTGGAAAATTTGCCCTTTCCCCACTGTAGTGTGATTTCAAACTTTGTATATCTATCTATTTATCTACATATATATAGATATAAATATAGAATCTATTTATCTATCTATCTATATCTTTAGCAGGAGTTGTGGGGGTGGGGGGATGCCACCCATGCAGAGTGTTTGTTGTTTTCTTTGTCAATATTTTTATAATCAACCATTTTGGTTTCATTATTTATGGTTCAGGTTTATGCCACTCTGACAACATTTCATAAACCTGGTAAGCTTTGTAGCAAATATAGACTATTTGGATAAAGAATCATTTTCATTAAAAGGATTCTAAGCTCCATTGGTAGGTCCCTCCTATGCAGTTTAATTTGCAATGGATGTTGAACAGAGTCAGTCCATTGTTAGACCTCTAGCTGCTGTTGCTTTTGGTGCTGGTGTCAATTTTACCTCCAGATATCAAATATACAACAGATTCTAACCAAAATGATTCTGTTCTCCAAGAAATGGGGAGATATCAAATATAATAATGAGATCCAAGAAAAGGGATAGATCAAATAAGGTTGATTACTTAGATGCATTAATTTTCTGTATTTCTTTATTGGTTTAGTTTTGTTCAGTCATTACCTAATAAAGCCTGTATGGCATGAGTTTCTTTTGCAGAACTAACTTGGGAGCAGTTTTGTTGATTACTGACTTACTAAGTCATATAATATATCAAAAGATGTTAAAATAATGAAACCTAGGAATATGGGATAAAGCTCTTTACTAGTTCATAGCAGTTGTCCTCTAAGCTGTACTGTTAGATGTTTCTCAACATCTCAGTGTCACAAAAGATAGAATCATTTTACTAACCCTATAATTCCTTGATGACAGTGACCAGTGGATGAGAGCAATAATTAATAAGATTGTGACTTGTCACCATAGTGTCTTATGGGTGACCAACTAACTTTCAGCAATTAGTATCCTTTTATTTCCTAAGATGTATTGCTGCTGGGCCATGGTAGCAAGGATATAGTAACTAAGTAGCTAAATCCCATCTAAGAGTACAGACAATGACACCTTTACTTATTATAGTATACTAGTTAGCTGGGGCCAGTGGTAGAGATTTGTCAGAATTTTCTTGCCCACAACCATTAGTGTGATTATTGTCACTTTTAGTTGACTATTGACTGCTTGAAACAATAGGCCTTTTAAATTTTGCAGGATAAAATATCAAAAAGATAATGAGCTGATACATTTAGTGTTAGTTTGAGGATGGTCCTTTAAGTCGACAGCATGGAAACAAATTTTGGCAGGCTGTTAAAATTCTGCTAAAGTATTGCAAAGTTAACAGAAAGATGGTATTTAATTGCTAGACAGGAAGGGGTACCAGAAAATAAGTGAAACAGATGCATGTGCCACAATTAGATAAACAAAAGATGATTTCATGTGTCATGAAGTCTTCACACGACTGTCTTGTATATTTGTACTAGTCCAATAGTGGACACAAAGGTAGTAATACACCTGTGCTAGTCCAATAGATGATGCAAAGGTAGTAATACACCTGTGCTAGTCCAATAGATGGTGCAAAGGTAGTAATACACCTGTGCTAGTCCAATAGATGACGCAAAGGTAGTAATACACCTGTGCTAGTCCAATAGATGGTGCAAAGGTAGTAATACACCTGTGCTAGTCCAATAGATGATGCAAAGGTAGTAATACACCTGTGCTAGTCCAATAGATGACACAAAGGTAGTAATACACCTGTGCTAGTCCAATAGATGACACAAAGGTAGTAATACACCTGTGCTAGTCCAATAGATGACACAAAGGTAGTAATACACCTGTGCTAGTCCAATACATGACACAAAGGTAGTAATACACCTGTGCTAGTCCAATAGATGATGCAGAGGTAGTAATACACCTGTGCTAGTCCAACAGATGACACAAAGGTAGTAATACACCTGTGCTAGTCCAACATATGACACAAAGGTAGTAATACACCTGTGCTAGTCCAATAGATGACACAAAGGTAGTAATATACCTGTGCTAGTCCAACAGATGACACAAAGGTAGTAATACACCTGTGCTAGTCCAATAGATGATGCAGAGGTAGTAATACACCTGTGCTAGTCCAATAGATGATGCAATGATAGTAATACACCTGTGCTAGTCCAATAGATGACACAAAGGTAGTAATACACCTGTGCTAGTCCAATAGATGACACAAAGGTAGTAATACACCTGTGCTAGTCCAATAGATGACACAAATGTAGTAATACACCTGTGCTAGTCCAATAGATGACACAAAGGTAGTAATACACCTGTGCTAGTCCAATAGATGACACAAAGGTAGTAATACACCTGTGCTAGTCCAATAGATGACACAAAGGTAGTAATACACCTGTGCTAGTCCAATAGATGACACAAAGGTAGTAATACACCCAGGCTTCCTTGTCCCTCTTCTTGCTTTCACTAGTACCCAATAAAGCTACTGACAAGCAAAAGTATTACACAGAATGGAATATCTTAGACATCTGTGAATCTGCCATTTATGGAACTGGTATAAACTGCTTGAATGGGCTATAAGATTATAGTTAAAGAGTTGGATATATATTTGGAGACATCATATTAATGCTTATCTCTTTTTGTGAGTAACATTAGAGAAAAAATACTTGCAGGAGGCTCAGTGAAATGAAATACATGACCACTAAACCACCAGGGATGCCTGAGTCTAGTGCAGATGGCCTCTGCTATCGGAAATGTCAGGGATTCTAGAAAGAAAAGTAAGGTTAGTGTGGCATGTATGTGTGGAGCAGAGGAATGACCAGCCATGTTGCAATACCAATTGCATTGCTATGTATTTAAAGGCAAACAATTTTCTCAGCTGACCTTGCAACACTTACCAGTTATAGCTATGACCTCCAAGGAGTGTAAGATCACACATACAAAGCAGGTGTGATGATAATATCATATTATGCAAATAAATTGTAATTGTCTTGGCCAAATTACTTAAAACAATCCACTGCAACACACAATAACTGGTATTGCAGGTCAACTATGAATTAATTTGCAATGGAGTCTCTTAAAAATGTGATAGTATTATGTTCTTGTAGAAAATAATGGTATACTGTTACCAATCTGAGCTCTAGCTAGTATAAGTTCTAAAAGATTGCTTTAGGCAATTACACTAAGACATACTTTGACAGTGCTGCATTAAATAAGACACTGTTTAATAGATTATTTTAACAGATGTTAGTACTTAGATGAGAAGCTCAAAATTTGTGGCATTTGACTGCTATGAAGTTATTATGTTCACCAATTTAGTTTTTCTTCTTAGTGGATTTTTATTGTTTATTGTAATGTTAATATTCAAAGCATGCACTATTTAATATGTTATATTCTACAAGGTAATTTATTTTGAATTATTTCATTATTATTATAAGGTATTCAATTTTGGTGTAATTTATATTTTATGTTGTTTATTAAAGTTAAGGCAGGCACAGGGTGGCAGTGAAAAGTTACCAAATAGCTGGGTAACTACAGCAGAGCTAGTAAGGGAGATGGCTAGAAAGGTGCTTGGTATGACATCTGGACAGAGGAAGGACAACAAGGAGATATGGTGGTGGAATGAGGAAGTACAGGAGAGTATACAGTGAAAGAGGTTGGCAAAGAAGTGGGATTGTCAGAGAGATGAAGAAAGTAGACAAGAATATAAGGAGATGAGGTGCATGGCAAAGAGAGAGGTGGCGAAGTCTAAGGGTAAGGCATATGAAGAGTTGTATGAAAGGTTGGACACTAAGGAGGGAGAAAAGGACCTGTACCAATTGGCTAGACAGAGGGACCAAGCTAGGAAAGATGTGCAGCAGGTAAGGGTGATAAAGGATAATGAGGGAAACATACTTACAAGAGAGGGGAGTGTGTTAAGCAGATGGAAAGAGTACTTTGAGGGGTTGATGAATGAAGAGAATGAGAGGGAGAGAAGGTTGGATGATGTGGGGATAGTGAATTATGAAGTGCAATGGATTAGCAAGGAGGAAGTAAGGATAGCTATGAAGAGGATGAAGAATGGAAAGGCTGTTGGTCCAGATGACATGCCTGTGGAAGCATGGAGGTGTTTAGGTGAAATGGCAGTGGAGTTTTTAACCAGATTGTTTAATGAAAGTGAGAGGATGCCTGAAGAATGAAGAAAAGGTGTTTTGGTACTGATTTTTAAGAATAAGGATGATGTGCAGAGCTGTAGTAACTACAGAGGGATTAAATTGTTCAGTCACAGCATGAAGTTATGGGAAAGAGTAGTGGAAGCTAGATTAAGAAAGGACGTGATGATTGGTGATCAGCAGTATGGTTTCATTCCAGGAAAGAACACTACAGATGCTATGTTTGCTCTGAGAGTGTTGATGGAGAAGTATAGCGAAGGGCAGAAGGAGTTTCATTGTATTTTTGTAGACTTAGAGAAAGCATATGACAGGGTGCCTAGAGAGGAGTTGTGGTATTGTATGAGGAAGTCGGGAGTGTCAGAGAAGTATGTAAGAGTGGTACAGGATATGTACGAGGGTAGTGTGACAGTGGCGAGGTCTGCAGTGGGAGTGATGGATGCATTTAAGATAGAGATGGGATTACATCAAGGATCAGCTCTGAGCCCTTTCTTATTTGCAATGGTGATGGACAGGTTGACAGACAAGATCAGACAGGAGTCCCAGTGGGCTATGATGTTTGCAGTTGACATTGTTATCTGTAGTGAGAGTATGGAACAGGTGGAGGAGATGCTGGAGAGATGGTGATATGCTCTAGAGAGAAGTGGAATGAAGGTCAGCAGGACTAAGACAGAATATATGTGTGTGAATGAGAGGGAGGATAGAGGAATGGTGAGGATGCAAGGAGTAGAGGTGGCGAAGGTGGATGAGTTTAAATACTTGGGGTCAATAGTTCAGAGTAATGGTGAGTGTGGAAGAGAGGTGAAGAACAGAGTACAGGCAGGATGGAGTGGGTGGAGAAGAGTGTCAGGAGTGATTTGTGACAGACGGGTACCAGTAAGAGTGAAAGGGAAGGTCTACAAGAGGCTAGTGAGACCAGCTATGTTATATGGGTTGGAGACAGTGGCACTGACAAAAAGGCAGGAGTTTGAGCTGGATGTGGCAGAGTTAAACATTTTAAGATTTGTACTGAGTGTGACGAGGGTGGACAGGATTAGGAATAAGTATATTAGACGGTCAGCCCAGGTTGGAAGGTTTGGAAACAAAGCCAAAGAGGCAAGATTACGTTGGTTTGGACATGTGCTGAGGACGGATGCTGAGTATATTGGGAAAAAGATGCTAAGGATGAAGCTACCAGGTAACAGGAAAAGAGGAAGGCCTAAGATAAGGTTTATGGATATGGTGAGAGAGGACATGCAAGTGGTTGGTGTGACAGAGCAAGATACAGAGAACAGGAAGAAATGGAAACAGATGATCTGATGTGGCGACCCCTAATGGGAACAGCTTAAATATGATGATGATTTCTATTATCTTAATGCATTATTTATTTATTTATTTATTTTATTTTACATTTGTTGACCGGGATAGTCTAACTGGATTTATGTCCATTTTCAGTAGAGTCCCGGGGAGATAAGCTCCAAGAGATTACTAGACTACTAATATACAGGTACTAGTTGTTATACAGTTAAATACTACAAATTTTAAACATTTCAGGAATCTTCACAGTTTATACAAAAAACATGTTACAAGCATTAGATAAGATATTTTAGACTTTATGTACAAGACTTCAATAGTAACTAGAAAGTAATTGTTAAACAAATGCATACTTCATGTTTCAACAGTTCAGCAATGCTCACAGTTTAAACAATACTTGTTGCCTGCCTGAGGTAGGATGCTTTAGAATTATATGCAGAAGAATTTAACTAGAGATAATTTAAAATACCTATTAGGATAAGATATGTTTTTGCCAAGGATAGGCCTTGATCTAAAAAGACACAGACAGAGCAGGAATTAGGTCTTAAGAGAGGGTATTTGGGATATAATATGAGATTAGTCTGGATTTGTACAGGGACATAACCAATGGGTTTTAAGATAGAGTTTCAGATTGTGTTTAAAAAGGGTAAATGAAGACAGTGATGTAAGTTCATGGGGGAGTTGGTTCCAATACTTTCCAACTGCAATTGAGAACAGAGCATCTCCTGCCATGTTATTAGATTTACATGTTGATACAAGTAGTTTATTAGATGAGCGTAAAGTTGAACGGTTCTTATATTGGGTAATGAGACTAGCAAGTATTGGGGTATTGGTAGTCTGGAAAAGGGTTTTGTGTGCAATGGTGAGTTGTTTAAAGTGAATCTGATTCAGAAGCTCTAACTAGCCTAATTGTTTCAGGTTATGGCAGTGATGGGTCCTAAAGGAGGAAGTAGTAGAAAATCTGGCAATGCTATTGTAAGCGTTGGCTAGCTTGTTAAGGTTATTTTTTGACAAGTTAGTATATATGAAAGAAGCATAAAGAAGTGTGGAGATAAGGTGGGAACAGGCAATAGTGGTTCTGGCTAGTGGGGAGAGAAAGGGTTTTATCCTATAGAGGGAGCCTAGTTTCCTGTTGACAGTTTTTATGGTATTGTTGATATGGGTTTGAAAGTTCAGGTTGTTATCAATGGTTACCCCTAGAAGTTTAGTTGTTGGATCGGGAGATACGTGTGTACCATTATTGGATAAGACCGAAAAGTTAATTGGGAGTGATTTACGGGTAGGAGTGAAGAGGAGGAGTTTGTTTTTTTTGGGGGGTTCAAGAGAAGGCAGTGTTGTAGAAACCAATGTTCTGTTTTATTGAACATTGTCTGAGTTAGAGTCTGTAGTTGGGATTGAGATTTATCTGAGCAGATTATTGTCGAACCATCTGCGTATTGTACACAGTTAGTTAAAGGAATAGCTAGGTTGAGGTCATTGATAAATATTGAGAAAAGGAGGGGGCCCAATATAGAGCCCTGAGGAACACCTAGGGTAACTGGGAGATGGGATGAGAGGTTGTTGTCCCATAGCACTGCCTGCTGTCTATTATCAAGGTAGGACTGGAACCATTTTATAGTCTTTGTGTCCAGAGAAAAGGTTTTTAGAATATTGAGAAGTAAGTGGTGGTTGACCACGTCGAATGCTTTTGAAAGGTTGATGAAAAGTGCTGAAGAGAGAAGATTGTTATTACAGTTTTTATTGATGCTGTCAGTTAAGGATAGGAGTGCATTTGTTGTACTGTGGAAAGGCCTGAAGCCATGTTGAGATTTGGCCAGTAAATTGTTCTGGAGTAGGTGGTCTAGTAACTGTCTGTGGATGCACTTTTCCATTATTTTAGCTAATGGGGAAAGTAGAGCTACGGGACGATAGTTAGAATATTCTCTGGAGTTTCCTCTCTTGTGTAGGGGGATAATGTAGGAGATTTTCCAGATGGTGGGGATAGTGCTTTCTTGTATGGTTCTATTTATCAGCAATGATACAGGATAAGCTATGACTTTGGCTGCCTTTTGCAGGTATTCAGCAGGTAGCTGGTCAGCTGAGTGTGTAGTAGGTTTTAGTTTACTTAAGAGGTTGCAGATGAGGGAAGTTGGGACAGGTTGCAGGTTTAGAGTTGGGAGAGAGTTAGTAGCATTGGTTGGAAGGGCAGAGCTATTGGCTGTTAGTTGATTAGCAAATGTTTGGATGGTCTCAGTGAAGAAGGTATTAAAGGCATTAGCAGTTTGCTTTGGATTGTCTGAATTTGATCCTATAGGGGGTGCTGTTGCGGATTGGCCTGGTTGAAGTAGTCTGTTTATGCTAGCCCAGAACTTTTGTGGATTATTTTGGTTGGTCTGTTGGAGGTGGAAGTAAAAGTTTTTTTTTTATCTTTGAGTATAGCTTTCTTAGTCTTTTTTGCCTGAATTGTTGTTGGTCTACGGGGTTTTTAGTTGTTCTCCATAGTGCCCAAACTTTATTTCTCTGTTGAATTGTCTGCCTGTTTTTCTTTGTAAGCCATGTGGCGGGTTTAGATTTAATTTTGATGGAACGCTTTGGTGCATGGTGGTTAAGGATTGTTAAGAATTTTGTGTTAAAGTAGTTTGTTGCTTCGTCAAGTGGGAGGTATTTTATAGGAGGGTCCCTACATTAAAGTTGTTGGTGATTATTTATTAGAATCCAGTTTTATCATTTGAATTACTGTACTGATACTCTGCAGTTCTTCTACATAATGACATTTATTTAATATTTATTTGGCTATTATTTTAACTTTTTCCAATATCACAGTTCAAAAGCATTGATTTCCCCCAATTCAACCTTAATTACTGTCTGTCTCTTACCTCACTATACTGTTACTGGGAAAATCATAGCTTTGACTGTGTAGACCTTTGGTGACTATGAAATGTTTGTGTTTTTTTTAAATCCACAGCCACCACTTTCTTTCCAGAAGAAGGAATCTTTTAATTTTATGGCTGCCATCACCATGTGGAGATATCTTTAAAATCAAGGAAAACAAATATGTCAATAACTCAACAATTCCACCCATCTGTTTGTAAATGATTGAGCATGTTGATATATCTTTTTTATGTTTTTTTCTGTCAAGTAGCTAGCCAGTTTTGTGCTTTCAACTTTCACCTTCAGCATGCTCTTCAACCCTTTCTCAATTCAGCTATCAGAGTAGTAATATCTGCACATATGATTGTATTAATATTACTCCAGTAATTTTGATTCTATCTTCAGATTTGCATAACACAGAATTTTGCATGATATATTCAGCATATGAATTATATAAGTAGTGTGACATATAAGTAGTGTGACAATATATAGCTTTCATATATTCCTTTACAGTCTTGAACCAAATAGCAATTCCATATTGAGTTCTAATTGTTGCTTCTCTTTTCAGCATACAGATCAGTCAGGATGCAAATAAGGTGACCCAATATCCCCATTACTCTATGAACTTACTGCAGTTTATTATGGTCTACACAGTTGGAGCCTTTAGAGGAGCTAATAAAGTAAGTGTTTTCTGGAAAAGCCTTGCTTACTCTGTTATACAGCAGATGTTGCCAGTTTGATCTCTGGTGTCTGCGCCTCATCTAAAGCCATCTTTTACATCTGGAAATTCTGATTCCACATATTGCTGACATCCAGCATGTGAAAGAAGTATAATTGTTCAATAATTTGGCCATTCTTTGTCTCCTACCCTTTATAGCATTGGAAAATAAACTAACATTTTTCAGTCCTATCGCCAGTGTTGTGTTTTTCACATGTGCTGCTAGATTCTAAGCATCACTGATAAAACAGTATTCCTCAGGACATGAAGTAATGCAGCTGGAGTTCTATCACTTACAGCAGCTTTCTCATCAGCAAGAGTTTCTAGGGCACACTTAACTTCCCTCTCCCGGATGTCTGACTCAAACTCAGGGAATATGCCATTGTGTGTGTCAGAGATGCTGTTGATTACCTGATATAGTGTTTTGTTTGTATACTTCTGCCACCTCATCATAATATCTTCAACTTCTATGGAGATTCTTATCTGGAATATCCCCTTAATATCACCAGACATACTAAAGATATCTCTCTTGTCTGTCCCGTTCAGTTTTAATCCTATAATTCTTTGCACCAATATGCCTCTTTATCTGTTTCTACTGCTCTCTGAAACTCTGATTTCAGTTTGATATTTTCTGTATTTCCATTGTCTTCTGTTTTCTTTCTATCCTTGGCTACTTCTAAAACCTCCACAGACTGCCATTTTGTCTTCTTAACTTTCTTTTCCTAAAGCCTTCATTGCTATATCCCTGACAAAATAAAAAATACATCTTTTTATAGTTCTTCAGATGTTCTGCCTATATCTCCACTATATATTAATTTGGAATAGAGCTGATCTTATGTTTTCAGGTTCTAAACTTTGAAATTGGAAGCTAAAGACATGTTCTGTACCACAGAAAGCTTCAGAACTTGTTTTTGATGGCTGTATAAAACTCTTCTGTCGCAGACTGTATATATTTAGTCTGATTTAGGTTTTGATCATCTGCTGATATCCATGTGTAAAGCCTTATCCTAGGCTCTAGAGTGTGTATTATGACCAGTACACCACTTTATCAGAATTCTACTTGCACATTTCCTGCTTCATTTTGTGCTTTAAGGCCAAACTTGTCAATTATTCCAGTTGTACTTTAACTACCTGCTTCAGACTTCTAATCACCTATGATGAATTAAGTATGTTTTATGTTTTTCCAATAGCTGCTACAGATCCTTATAAAAGTATCTAGTTTCTTCATCTTCAGCAACTAGAATTCAAGCACAAACGTATATCACTCTAAATGTGAATGGCTTGCAATGAAGTCTGATTGAAATCATTCTATACATATTGCATTGCAATTAAGTATTTCTATTCAATCTATACACATATACAATCTGTCCTACTCATTTTATACTGTTAATATACACATATACTCCTCTACCATGCCTGGTTTTCTACATCAGACCATTCTCACCCCATCTATCTGCATTCTATTTTTACTCCCTTTATACCACACTACCTTCTACTCCTAAAACCAACTCCACTCCTCCTTCCTGACCCACCCCCACACTCCCAACATCCTTCCTCATCCCACTAAAACACACTTCCACAACATATTTGCCTCTCTAGTTCAACCCAACCTGCTCCACTACTTCAGGATAAAACTTTTTCCTCTTCAATTTAATACTACAAACCTAAACTAATAGCTTACTGTCCACAACTATTAAAGACCAAATCAAAAATACTATTACCCTACCTCAACTACCTCTGCTTAGCAGAAGACATACACACAAATCCTGGACCAAATACTTCCTCTAGTCCCAATTTACCTGTCACAAGGAATAAAACTAACCATAAACACCTCACATTCTTCACCATCAATGCCCAAAGTCTAAGAAATAAAGTAGCCCACTTTCATGTTTAGCTAAACTACAACCTACCTGATATTGTAGCCATCTCAGAAATCTGGCTAAAACCTCATATTTGTGAATTTGAAATCCTCCTTCCTGGATTCCAATCCCTCAGATATGATTGCTTAAATAGAAAAGGGGGTGGGGTAGCCTTAATCTACTCTAACCTGCTATCCATCACTCCCTACCCCAATCCTATCCCTCCATTCAAAAATACAGAACTAGTAATAGGTCTACTAAAAATAAATAACCACAAAAGCATTTGTATCATTGCCCTCTACATCCCCCCGGTAATAACGCCACTACTCTTGAAGAAATTCTCCTCTGGACCTCTACCAATATTAAGCTAGAGACCTTCATACTTGGCGATGTAAATATCAATTGGAATAAAATCAACAACTCTAATCCCACCATATCCATCAATCTATTTAACTATACCCAACTAACTAACTCCATTACCAGACCCAACAAAACAAACCCCCCAGGTACCACACTAGACTGGATCCTAGTATCTCATCCTAATAAAGTCTTAAACTCTGGCATTATACCTGACCCTATAGGAGACCATTTGCCAGCTTTCATACACATCTCCTCTCCTCACCTACACCAATATATTTATACACGTAACCTCACAAACTTTAACCCCACTACTTTCTCTGACTCCCTAAAACAAACAAACTGGAACCCCCTAAAAATTCTTCCACTAGACAATGCCGTAGAATTTTTCAACTCAACCTTCTTAAACGTCCTCAACTCCCTAGCTCCACCAAGAACAAAAAGAGCAAAAACCAAGACTGCCCCATGGCTAACCAAAGATACTGAAAAACTTATGATACAAAGAGATAAATCCTGGAAAACATACTATCAAAACAAGCAGCCAGAAACTTTTCATAAATATAAACAACTCTGTAACCTCAATAAAAAAACAAATCATCAGAGGCAAAAAGTCGCACTATATCAAACTCCAGTCTAACCAATCAAAAAACCCCAAACATTTCTGGAATTCCATTAATTCTCTTCTCAACCCAGGTACCAAAAACAACCCCTGCCCTGACACCAGCAAACCTGATCATGAAATAGCATCTCTATTCAACTCCTTCTTCACCAACTCCATAGCAGAACTGACCAAGATCTTCCCTAACAATAACCCTTCCCTTCAACCTATCCAATCTTCCTCATCCCCTAAACCACCCTCTGCCCCAATCCTCCTCCAATATTTGAACTTAAATCCATCTCAACCTCCCACATAAAAAAAATACTCTCTAAATTAAAACCATGCTCCAATGTCCCTGACGATATCCAATCTTCCTTCCTAAAAATAGCCACAGATGGTATCGCTCTTCCCATTAGCATCTTGATCAATAGATCTATGCAGGAATCTTATGTGCTCAATTTATGGCATGCTGCCTTTATTCAACCTCTCCATAAAGGAGGCAAAAACAATAGCATCTCTAACTACCGCCCCATAGTTATCCTCTCCCCAATCTCAAAACTTCTGGGAAAATGCATCCACCTTCAGCTTATGCCATTCCTAGCCAATCACCAACTAATCACTCCAACCCAACATGGCTTCTGACCTGGCCATAGTACTATCACTGCCCCTCTCTCCTTCTTAGACACAATCAATCTTGCCCGTGACTGAAAAAATAGTATCTACAGTTCTACTAGATCTGTCCAAGGCATTCAATACCATCTCCGACACCCATCTCTTGAACCATCTTTCTAACCTTAATCTCTCCCAGAATACCTTATCCTGGTTTTCAAGCTACCTCTCTGACAGGTCTCAAGCTGTGAAATGGGGGAAAGACACCTCAACCTTCCTTCCTACCCCCACTGGGGTACCCAAGGGATCCATACTCGGTCCAATGCTATTCAACATCTTTATTAATGATTTCCACAAAACCATACCCAACACCAAAATTGTACAATATGCAGATGATTCAACTTTAGTCTGCTGCGCCTCTAACCTCTCAGAGCTTCAAACAGTGACCCAAACTGCTTTCTCCACCACTGAAAACTGGATGCTCCAAACCCACCTCTTGCTAAATGCCAACAAATCCAACATACTATTATTCTCTCCCTCAAAAGCTTCCCCTCTTGATAAAAACTCGTTCCAAATTATTAGCCAAAACAACTCTACTATAGAGGTTGTTCCCTTCGCTAAACTACTTGGGGTTACTATTGATGAACACCTACAATTCAACACTCACATCCAGCAAAACATTAAGAAAACCCATATAAAACTTGGTATGCTATACAGAAACATCCATTTTCTCTTTCCTTCCACCAGACAAACTCTCACCACTACCTATCTACTCCCCTCACTAATGTATGGTGCTCCACTGGTAACAAACTTATCTGCCTCTCTCTCCTCCAGATTGGAAGTCTGTTATAATAAGATTTTTAAATTTGCAACCAAAGCCAAATTCTCTTCCCATAATTGTACTGCCCTTCATTTGTTAAATTGGCTTGAACTCTCCAACCATCTAGACTATCTCCAAATTACTACAGCCCACAGACTAATTTTTCAAACTTCTAAGTGCCCAGCACTAACCAACATCCTTCAACCTTACACCCCTCAGAGAACTCTAAGATCTACTCACCAAAACCTAATCACTGTCCGCAAACCCAATCGTCCTGCTGGTCAGCTTCTTCTATCCTTTTCCTTAGTTAAAAAATGGAATTCTCTTCCTTCCTCTCTAAGGACTTGTGAAAACTTTGAAAACTTTAAAACTCAACTACATTCCTACCTTTCCTCTAACAGGAAATGCAACTGAACTCTCCCCACCTAGCTTAATAATCAATCCACCCCTTAAACTCTTGACTAACTCTGAGTACAAGCTAACCTAGCATAAATGTACATATTGTAAATAACATAATTGTAAATAACATAATTGTACGTATTATAAATAACCCATCCCACTTTTTTTCTCTCTTTTCCTTCTAAGTCTTTATTCTCCCTCTCAATTAATTTACCACTGCCATCCTAAATATTTAGGTACTATGTAACCAAAGAACTTATTCCTGTTCTCTAGCATGGAATGAAATTGTAATTGTGTCTTCTTTACTATGATTGTATATGTAGCTAAACTATGCAATGCTGAGCTTATCTCCCAGGCCACCACTGAAAATGGGCTCCCTGAGCCCAGTGGACCTCCCTGGTCATCAAACTGGAAATAAACAATAAATAAATAAATATGGATGAGAAGCCTGTTCTATAGGAGGGACAGTCTCTGGGACACATATCCATCTCTCCAGAATGTTCTGTTTAAGTCACAGACAAAATTCAGGTCCCTACACCTTATACTGATTGACTTACATATATGGAGGGGACTCATAGGTGTTGGGTTTGCAGATGCTTGTAAGTCAGGCATAGATCACCCCTCAGCAATCTATTGGAGATTGAAGAGGAAAAGGGTTTTAAGACATTCTGTATAAGACAGGTTTGTTACACCTCGTATTCTTTTTGTAAGGAACCACTGATGTCACTTTAGTTACTGCATATGCCTGGTCAGGTACATATTGAAGGGAACATTGCACTCTATGATTGGTCTGATAAGGGAGGAGTACGGCGTGTGATAATGATCTCTTTGAACCTAGATGCCATGCCCTTACTTATAAGTTGTGCAACATAAAAAGATTTCTTCACCAATGTGGCCACATGTTAGTCAAGGTAAGACAATTGTCTACGTGACTACCAAGATCCCTGATCACTTGGTTAACTCTTAGGGCATATTAATGATATGTTATTTCTTTTGCAAGGTTCTTATCCATATTAAGTGATGTGATGACTAATTATCTGATGAAAAATGACCCACTACAGTCCATTACAGTCCATTAAATCCCAAGTTCTTAGTGTTTATTTTTGTTATTTCATTGATAACCACACCAAGCTTACCTTGGTTCATTTCCAGTTGCAGTGGTGCATAGTTATTTGCAGCATGGATTTACCTTTCATCTTTGAGGATTTCAGCAGATGGTGATTTTTGTTTTACTTTAACTCACCTGCATTGCACTCTCTGGTAGTTTTTGTCTTCTGCTCTTCTCCAGTACTATGATGGACACCTTCAGACATGACGGTCTCATCTTTCAGTATCAATCTGACTTATTTCTGGTTGCATTTGCCCACAGGATTTCCTTTGCAATAATACATGAGTGGATTGCTGTTACTTTCTCCAGTAGACCATATTTGATTTAAAGTCTTCGCCTTCACCTTTGTCTTTTGGGTGACCATAAAGAGTCCATAGCTTCACTGTGATACAGAAGTACTTTCACTACAACAAGGTAATGATCTAGAAGGGAAGAATCCTCTGTAATCTGCACTAAAATAAAAATAAGTAATTTGCATTTATTTGGATTTGCATAAATATGCTGTGTTTAGGGCTTTTACTAATGCTGCATTTTGTTGTTGTTGCGCAATTTTATTTAGTTCCTACTGTAACTAGACTGAGATGGAAGTCCCCTACTGGTCCTGTTTATGCACCAGTCAAACAAAAATAAAAAATAAATTAAACAAACTTCAGCTGACACTTAAGTCAATCAGAATTTCATGACAGCTGAATACTAAAGAGCTGGCAGGATAACGGAATTTGCATTTGCAATGCAAAAAATCACAGTGCCACAAAAGGACTATAATCTGATTGTAGCATTTAATATAGCCTTAGAAATACTACCTACCATTAACATGATGAACATTTAGGGCAATATTCAAAAACACCACATAGATGAAGCAAGACTGCACAACTCAGATTGTACTGTGCAATGCTTTTATAGTTCAAAAAGGACTTCTGAAAAAAAAGTAATCATGTTGGGATGTATACTATACAGACAGGCAGCTCTGAAAGGGGGGGGGGTTCAAGTATTATTGAGACTAACAACGTGCAAGGAACTTCAAATGTGATTCTACGTTCCAGTCCATCCATTAATGTGCGTGCAGATCATCCAATTTTAAGAAGTCCACTGTTTCATCTAAAAGTAATGAGCACTTTATGGACTGTCTTAACAGGTCATAGTCTTTGGGGACCCAAAATGTAATTACTATTTCCAGTGATACCTTGGCTGACAAGCTTAAATCTTTTGAGAAACTAGTAAAATACAAAAGCACTTCTGAAGCAGTGTAACCAGTGCAAAATAAGCAATTTATTAAAAGGCCAGCAAAAACTTAACGCTTTAACTGAATCACCGTGTTTTCAATTCAAGACTTCTTCAGATAAAATTCCACATAAAATTGTTGCCTTTGTATATCAGAAAACTTCACCTATCAATTATACACTATACAATAATAGCCAAACACTCATTTAAAAAATTACAGATTTAAAAAATAATCACAGTACTTCTTCTGTATAAGAGATGCGAGCTTGTCAATGGGAGTGGTAAACACTAGGTAGCCTATCTACCACAAGAGGAGTGGTTCCTGACCTAGAAATTGAAGTTTATTGGTGTTTGGGCAGTTTTTTCCATCTCTTTCTACTTTTTAGTTTAAAAGCCAGGGGTTGTGCTTGTTTCCTGGCTTTCTTGTAACTAGTCTAGTCCAGATACAGATTTGCGGTATCCAGGACTGTTAGTAAAATTCTGAGTGGTGCCAAAGTCTGCTCTTCAATTTTTCCCTTAGATCAGCTAGTTCTTTCCTCTTCTGCACTTTTACTAGCTTATTAGTCTAGCACTTTAACATACTTCTTTTAGCAATTATTGTAGCACACAAAAGTGCTACCAGCAATAAATGTTCTCCAAGGAAACAGCTCCAGTACTTATTATTAATGCTCACCCCCCAGTCATGTCTAAAGGTCAGTTCCCTGTGCTTTCTCCAATTAACCTGGTGAACTTGGGCATCCTGAAACAATGTTGCAACTGCCTCATGTACACTGACAACCCACTCCTCTTGCCTCCCAACACTCAGACTTGTGAGAGATGCACTTATATATCCAAACTGGAAGCCATGCACTCTCCAGCCAAGACCGGAATAGCAGATCAAGAGGAGAAGGTCAACACTTGCACAACACCACATGGAACACATAGCCCTCCAGAACACACACCAGCACTGCCTTCACATAAAAACACAAACCACGCACCCACCTTCATGGAGGCTCTCAATAAAAATCTACCCAAACAGCAAAGACATCCAAGGTGAAACACACTCAACCACCACAACACAACACTAATCATGAGACACATAACTCTTCTAAACAGTGTGCCACTCAACCAAAGCTCCTAAGGCAAAACAACATGCCCAACACACTAGTCATAGGTGACTCGATAGTGAGGCACACTAATGTCCCACTCACTAGGTTGAATAAGGAGAATGTAACAGTCAGTTGCCTGTCAGGTACCAGGATCCACCATATAATGCACGCACTCAGGTCCCTCAACAACAGGTACAGATATGACTCTGTCATTGTACATGTGGGTGTGAATGACTTGAGACATACCTTACTGGACTACATGAAAGGAGACATGGAAGAGATCTTGGACTATGTAGCCCAGCTGGGTATGACCCTAGCCCTGAGCAGCATCCTACCATCACCCAGATTGATACAACAGTACAAACAGAAAATTATTGATTTCAACAATTGGCTAAATTTCTGGTGTCATTCGAAGGGGATCCAGTATCTGTCTGTGGGGGATGACATGATTGATAGACCTTGATGCTTTGCCAGAGATGGCCTGCATCTGTCACCCCTGGGCTTCTGGATACTGGCCAAGGCTTTTGCCACCCCTATAGTGCCTTTTTTAGGCAGTGTTTGAAAGACCAAATTACCACCGTAACAGCTACAAACAAATGCAACCTGAGGGTCATGCTGCTCAATGCTAGAAGTCTAAATCTCAAAATGCACTTGCTCAAAGCACTCCTTAAAATAATGAACATCGACATTTGTACTGTAACAGAGACCTGGTTCAAGCCTCAGAAAGCACCCCTGCACTACCAGGCTATAACTCATTCCATACCTTTTGTCCCCAGAACTTTGACCGAAGCTCCAAAGGCGGTGGTATTTCCATATTCATAAAGGATGCGCACACCTCCAGACTTGTTGCCCAACATTACGCATCAGAGATACCTCAGGTGCAGCTAACATTGGGTAAGACAGCGATTCAGGTTGTAGCCTGCTATAGGTTCCCAACCATGTCCCAAGACTCGCACTCCATGTTCCTAAGCACCCTGGAGAATATTAGGGTCCAAACTAACATTCTCATGCTGGGTGACTTCAACTACCCTTCCATTAACCTGGAAAACTACTCATGTACCAATACACTTGTCCAACGTTTCCTGGAATTCATTAATTCAAATGCCCTGGACTAGCTTGCTTTTACCCCTACTAGAGATAGCAACATCATTGACCTGGTCATCACTAACATTGGCTGCCATTGCTGTACAGCAGCAGTCAATTCCTCCCTGGTTAGATCCGACCACAAACTAATCACCTTGGAAATCCATCCACCCCCCCCCCCCCCACCGGAAGGGTAACCACCATGAATAACATCTCCAAAGCAAACAGAGGTGGCTAACTTCATGGCACCCATGCAAATGGAGAATAGTTGCATGACCGCTGAATCATAAACCAATGCATTGTATGAGCACATACACAAATGCATGGATCTTGCCATACCTGATAGAACCAAGATGCTCTCCTCCAAAAAACGATAGCCAATCTGGTGGTCCCCTGCTATAAACAAACTCTACAACAGAAGGAGGAAACTGATGCAGAATAAGGTGAAGTCCCAGGAATGGAAAAACTCCTTTAGCCTCAAACAAAAAGTTGAGATCCCTCATCCAATCCTCTAAAACTAGCTATGAAAACAGAATTGCAGCAGATAGTAAAGGCAACCGCAAGGCCTTCTTTAGTTATGTAAAAAATCTCCATGGCAATACCCAGATTTGCTCTGAGCTACTGCACAATGGTACCTCCTATACCGAGCCAACAGATATTGCCAATATACTAGCCGACAGATTCAGTGCCAACTTTACCCTCCCAAAGGACCAATCACAATATGAGTAGATTGCCAGGCACTCAGTATTACTGCTGCACAGATTAAAACAGCACTATCTAAGGCCAAGAATACAGCTTCTATGGGACCTGACAATATCACTAGCTGTGTTCTACATGAAGTACAGAGTAAACTGGCACCTCAACTGTGTGCCCTGTTCAATCACAGCCACACCTTAGGCTTTGTCCCTACCAAATGGCACAGTGCTACAGTCATCCCTCTCCACAAAGGAGGAGCAACTACAGACAGTGAGAATTATCACCCCATTAGTCTGACGAGTCTGATATGCAAAGCTGTGATACGCACTATCATGGACATAATAAACAAGGGTATAGGGAATCTCTAAACTCTGGATCCCACACAGTTTGGTTTTGTGAAGGGTACATCATGCCTGCTCAACTTGGTCAACTTCTGTGAGTCAGTCACCAGAGCTGTGGATGAAGGCAAGGTGGTTCATAGCCTACCTTGATCTGGCCAAGGCCTTTGATACCATTCACCACTCAGGAATCATAGAAAAACTCACTAAGCTAGGTATCAACCCCTATATCACTAGGTGGGTTGCAAACTGGCTCACAGATAGAACACACAGTGTGAAAGTAGCTGACTCTAAATCAGACTGCTGACCAGTCCTGAGTGGAATCCCACAGGGTTTGGTCCTGGGTTTTCTCCTGTTTGGTATCTACATCTCTGAAGTCCAAGCCAACACGAAGGGACTCTGGCTGACAAAGTTCACAGTCGATTGTAAGTTGGGAACTATTATTGATGCCCCAAGTGATGTTGCCATCCTACAGAAAGGCCTCACTGAAACCAATGACTGGTGTCAGAACCATTGCTTTAAGCTCAGTGCCAAAAAATGTGTCATCATCCCCTTTGGAAAAAAACCCAGTTCCCATGAATTATCACACTGATGGTAGTCCACAGAACACAGAAGGCATTATTAGAGATCTGGGAACACAGGTTGACAGCAACCTCTCTTTTGACCATCACATTCCCACTGTGCTAAGAAAGTCCTTCCATGGCACATCTCATGACTAAGGATTTTGCATCCAGGAAAAAAGAGGTCATTGTCTCTCTCTTCTCTTCTCTTCCCTCATTAGGCCAGACATCAAGTACAATGCCCCATTTGGCATGTACCTCACTAGCCACCTGCAACACTGGAAAGGCAACAAAAGTACCTCACAAAGAGGATCATAGACCTTAAACACTTGTCCTACATGGACAGACTCAAAAAAACTCCAACTATTCTCTGCCTCATATCGCCTACTTTGAGGTGATCTCTGCTTGACTTACAAAGCCATGTCTGACCCAGCTCTGTTAGAAATATTAAATGTAAAGAAATCCAAATCCCTGCACACCACATGCTCTAAAGACCTCAATCTCATTACCAAAATCAACAGAATGTGCTGGATGGACTGGCTCATAACCCAGAGACTGTCCATGTTATGGAATTGACTTCCCATACATGTTAGACAGAACACCTCACTGGCCCTCTTGAAGAGAAATCTTGATGAGTGGATGGGAAATAGAAAATTCACCCCGGGGATCACTCCAGTGGCTCTACTCAAAAGAGGCTCAGAGAACTAAGCTCGGGTGGCACGATGCCAGGGTAATCCTATGAGGTAGGCTTGTACCAGGGCCATTAGCCTAGTACACATCTATGAACCTAAATAAATAAATGCTGCATCCTGTTTATTAAATTAAAAACTTGTAAATTTATAAACGTTAAAAATTGCTACATATAAAATTTTTCACATGTAAAAAATGTTATATAAGTAAATTAAAATCTTAAAAGTTTTCTGCATCCTATTTGGTATAGGAAGATTTCTGTACTTTTTTTTCTATTTATTTCCACCTGCATTTTTGTACTTTGGCCATTAGATGACAGTAAAGAGAGATCCTATTTTGCTGTTTTAATGCAGAAAACTTTTAAGTTTTTTTTAACTGGCTTTTTATGATTATTATAAGAATGATTTATTTGTAACCTTGGATGTCAAGGATTTGTTTGCAGTAATACCTCAGAGTATTGGAATGGAATGATTCCACTAAGATGTTTTAACATGCAAAGTATTGTTGTTGTTTTTGTTTGTCTTTTGGTTTTCCCAGTTAGACATCGCCACAGTGGAACTCTGGTCCGCTAATGATTGCCAGTAGATTTTTACAGTGCCGAGTTGCCAGCCAAAAACCAACCTACAAAGAAGGTACACCCATTCATGCACGCACCTAACTGCATGTCTTTAAACGTCACTCGACCATGGAGAGGACATGTGGACTCCACACACAAGGCACTCCAGCCGTGAATCGAACAGTTTTGATATTAATATAGTTAAACAGTCTATGCATGTGTTTTAAAAACAACTTTGTTTACTTTGAAGGTGATTTTTTTCATCATATTAAAGATGTTGCCGTGGGGGCACCCATTTTTAGTGATGTGATATTGGTATGAAAACATTAATTTTTAACTGTCATTATTAGACTTTATGTTAAAATTTACTTGAGGTATCTGGACAATGTATTTGTGCTTAGTACAGGAACTTTGATTGCACTTAACATTTTTCTTCCTATTTTAATACTGCAGTTTACTATTTCAAATTTACATGTCATCATCATCATCATCTCTTTATTCATTTTTGGATATAATCATTATGAAAAATAAAATGGTGAACAGATTTGAGTCAAATATTTTTAGAAAAAATATATATATTCAAACAATTATTTACATTATGCAAGTTGTTAAATAGTATGGCAAAAGAAAAACCTTGTAAAGTGGCAGATGATATGTTTGTCCAGATTTATTTCAAATGATGATATATAATTTAAGGAAATTAACAAGTGAAAACATTTATTTCATGGATGTGGTTATCACAGTTGTTTATTGGATTCTTTGGAAGGGGAATTTTCAGCTTAGAGATGGACCTCCTTTCAAACCATTTTATAAAATCTGTCTTCTTCTGTTCCACATGGTGTTCTTTTGAATGCCTGCAGAAATGATAACTTGGTGATGGTTCTGCATTTTAATAGCAGATCCATAAAAATGAAAAATTTGTTTTGCAAAAATTGGATGGGGATTTTAGGGTCTATGAGTTTACTTAGCAAGCTGGGTGATGTTCCACACTTTGTATATCAGAAGAACAGCAATTTAAAAGGAGCATTGGAGAGGGGACGTTGTTTAAATACAGTATCAACTACCCTACACAAAGGTGTGTTTAAATATGGGGCTTGTTCTCAATACAAGTACATTTTTCAATTTTGTTATTCCATTGATCAATTAAGTGTGTTTATCATGAAAGCTAGACATAATTGTCTTACAAAAGGTGTCATTTACTTGGCTATGTTCTGCATTTTATATTGTTAAGATGGAGCAGGCACTAAAGAGTAGACTTTATGTACATGTTTACGCAATCAAAAAAGGGGACAAAACTAATGCATTGAGTAAATATGCCCAGAAATGAAACAATTTAAAAAAATATTTTTGTGTTAGAAAAAGTTGTACCCAATGAAAGAGGAGAGTGTCAGGGAAACATGTTAGAATATCAAGAATTATTTAGGAAATTATTAAATGCTTCCAAGGCACCTGGTTTAAATGAATATACCTCTATCAGCAGTGTATTGAGGCTTAGGGCAGCAAAACTGTGAATCATATGTTATACTTTTATATTTAGGAACAATTCTATGTGAGGTTTTATTACTGCTTTTAATTTTTAAAATCTTTGTCTTTATAAGAATTTTTATGATTGACAGTTTTTATTGGTTGTATATGATCACCTGACACTTTGGTATTTAAATGGAGTCTTTGGTTTTATTTGTCCTTATGGCATTCAGGTTTAAATGAAAGCGTTTAATGAATATTCAGTGTTATTTATTTAATTTACACTTATAGTTTATTTAGTTTTTCTTGCTGTAGTTTTATTTCAGTGTTATTTTTATTTTTTGCATAACTTCATTCCATTTTTTCATCCCATTTCTCATCCTCAACTGCTCTAAAATTTTAACTTCTTTATTCCTTCTCCCTCAAATACTTATTACATTTTCTTCTGTCTTTCTCAGTATATAGGAAAACCTTTTGGTGTTATTCTATTTTCCAAGGTCAAACTTTTGTATAACATAAAGACTTGCTTAATAGTTTACATGCACAAAAAATATCTATATCTATATAGCTATATTTTTCTCGCATACTTCCTAGACTCGCACACGGTTGCTAAGTCTTAATTACATACCTGCTTTTAGCAGCATGATCCTTTTTTGAGGTCAGATAACTACCATGCTCCTCCTGTCTAGCATTATAGTATTTCACACAGAAATAAACCCCATTGCCATCTGTTTTATTATTTACTATAGTAATATAATAAAAACGTAGGACTAGATGTTTATGTTGTTATTTGACACTATACCTATCACATTGATTAACAACCAGATACACAGTGGTTTTGTGCTTACTTAGAGTAAACAGCACGCATTGCAATAAAAATGCAAATTAGGTATGCACCACTGTTGCAATCACTGATACTGAATGCGATCTGATTATGTGCTCTTAGATTATTGCCTTCATTGGAATTTACATGGCTTTTTATGTGGAAGATTAAAAAGTATATATTACTTGTTACTTCGATCTGAAGAAGCTCTGACAAGAGTGAAAGTACTCATCTTTTGTTTCTACTTAATAAACTGTGGGTTAAACAAGAAATACTAGCTTTAATCCTGCTTTGCTTTGTTTTTAATAAGAATGTAAGGTGATCTTTAACACAGATCTTAAATTGATATTTATGACAACAGTTTATTTTAGCATGATATATACAGTTATCATTCCTGTGCAGCTAGTTTCCCCTTTTTCTTGGTTTGCTCTTCCTTAAGTAAAGTGTTTACTACTCTTAAGGCTGGAAAATTACATCTCCTCGATATTAGGTTCCATATATATATATATATATATATATATATATATATATATATATATATATATATATATAGAGATCTACTTCAGTAGATCGAACTTTTAAATGTTCGAAGCTCATATAGCCAAGACCATAACATCGAACATTTAAAAGTTCGAACACTGAAATAAAACAAATAGAACAAAAAAAACAAAACATAACTATACATTTGTAGCAGTGGGGCAAACCTCCCTGCACCCCCCGCTACTTAAATATACCAACTCCGAGATCGCACTACATTGCAGAAAAGGGAAATCTTCCTGTTCCGCACTGTATGGGGATCTTCATTCAGTCCGTTCAAACTTTTAAAAGTACAATCATGTGGCATCGGCCATATGAGCTTCGAACTTTTAAAAATTCCATCAACTGAAGGGGACCCTTATGTATATATATATATATATATATATATATATATATATATATATATAGATAGATATATATAGATATATTTTGCTACAGTTATAGTTATATAATGATATAATGATTGGTCATCATGTTACTTGGTTGAAACATAAAATACATACATGCATACATACATACATACATACATACAAATATTTCAAGTATGGGCATCAATGCCCTTCTAGCATGCCAATATACCAAAACACTTGTTCCCATAATAAGTAAGCAGGCTGTTCTTAAAAATATCTAAACTAGTACTTGTTTTAATGTAATTTGGTAGTCTGTTCCATGCATCAGCTATTCTGTTAGAGAACAAATTAGTACACTTCTCATTCCTATAGAATCTTCTACAGAGAGTGTCTGATGATTCTCTAATACGTTTTTCTTAACCCCAAACATTCCCAGAGGTAGTTGCCAATAAATGCCCTATATACCTGAATAAGATCTCTTAGGTATCTGTAAGAAACACTGTACAAGTTCAGATATTTTAGTCTTTCATAATAACTTAAATTTTCACATCCATGGATACCCTTGGTATATTTTTGTCATACTCTTACCAGTTTATTCATGCTTGTTTTCTTATAGGGTTTCCATATTGTTATTCCAGACTCAATTTTGGGTCTAATGTAATTAACAAACAATGGCTTTATTATTTTTGATTTCCTAGACTTTATAAAACATTTTAACAACCTATAGTTCTATGACTATCATTAACCAATTGGTTGATATGATTAGAAAAACTCATAGCTGAGTCTACCCATATGCCCAGGTCATTAAATGAGTCTACAGTTTCAATCACTGTGTGCTGTATTAATAATTCACCTTCCAATTTATACCAAATCTCACATGCTTAGTTTTTGATGTATTTATCAGCATATTATTCTCCTGTGCCCAAATGGTTAATTTAGTCAGTTATTTTGCAGACATGCCTTATCTGTAACACATGTAATCAGTTTACTCAATTTCAGGTCATCTGCATACAGACGGTAGAACAACTCAGATGAAAAGGTTAGGTCTGAAAGATACAATCTAAACAAGTAAGGGCCTAGGACAGAGCCCTGTGGGACACCCTAACTGTAACCAAGGATTTCACCTGTTCACTTGCTGTATGATACTTGCCATGTTCTATTTTAAGCCATGCAGCTATCCATCTTATCAAGAGTACATCAACACCTAGTTGTAGTAATTTATTGATCAGTGTTATGTGTATGACCCTGTCAAATGCTGAAATTAAATCTATACAAATTGCATCACAGCACAATTTTTCATTCATAGCTATTATATTGTTATAGAACATCATGTTACAGGTGGTAATAGATTTGTTTGTAATATATGCATGCTGATATATGGTTTCAAGTCCTAACCTATCCAGTTCTGGCAATAACTTATCCACTATTACCTTCAACATTATTTTTCCACAACATGAAAGTAGACTTAAGGGTCTATATGACTCTGGGTTTGTCTTACTCCCCTTTCCCTTAAAATCAGGTTTAATAAATGCATGTCTTCAATCTTGAGAAATCTCCCCATATTTATATGACCTGGTGAATAATAGATATAATGGTACTGTAAGTTCTTGCTGAAATGTTCTCAGGTCATTGTTACTAATTCCATGTCCTCCCTGTGCTTTGTTTGAATCCAATTTGGGCAGTTATTTTTCAATATAATCTAATTTGATTCCAGTATCTGGGGTTACTTGGATATCACTAGGACAACTTACTACTCCTTTTGTGGAGCCAAACTGTTTTGCATAAGATTTTGTAAATATATTTATAATCTGTCATGTTTGAGAATACATTTTAGAATCTGCACACAATGTATCAATTTGTGTCTCTTTACTCTTTCCACATCTTATGTATCTATTAAAAGGTTTGCTATTATCCTCGATATCTTTATATAAATTTTCTTCAATTTTTCTTGATCTTGTCTCACACTATGCTTAATCTGTTTGTCCAGCTTGTTTATTTCTGTTTTCAAAGCTGTAGTTTGACCTCGCTTCTATTTCTTATATTTTTTTGTTTCTCAACTTAATCAGATATCTTGTTCTTATTGAAATAGACCCCCCTGATCTTGTATGGCTAGATCCTGATGTTAAACATTTTTTGATTTTTTTGCACTCAAAACATTTCTCTTTCAAACTTTTGACATTCCATTTGCAGTTTTTCCACTGAACACCTCACTCCAGTTAGTTTTACATAGTGACTGTTTTGCTTCCAAATAATCTATAATTAACCTTCTGTGCATTGACTTAGATTTCATTTTGGCAGAATGTTCTAGCAACAAATTAACCTTTGTAACCCATGATCACTGCACATCAATGGTGGTAAAATGTAACTTGAATTTACAGTAATTTCTTTGGGAATGCAAACAATGTCTAAAATGTTCCATCCCCTGGTAGTTTTTTTTTACAATCTGAAGCAATTGTTGTTCCTGAATATACACTGTGAATAATTTCCTTAGTAACATTGTAGAAGCAATATTATTCCAGTCTGTTTCTGGTAAATTTAAGTCCTCAGATAATATTATTCTTCCCTTCTGTGTTTCATGCAAGAAATGCATGAATTCCTCCAGGTCATCTGCACTTGACTTTGGTGGTCTGTACACTCAAACAATTGTTATATGTTCCAGGGTTGTCTTTATTGTCAGAGTTACACACTCTATTGTGTTGGTGTGATCACTGAACATGTAATAATCACAGGTCTCATAGCTATCTTTAATCCCTATCATAACACCTCCACCTGATTTTTTTATAAGAATGTCTGTTACAGTAAAAACATGTATACCCTGATGGAACTGGGTTCCAGTCATTGTTCTTTAACCATGTTTCAAAAACTATAGCAACATCAATCTTGTGGGGATATAGCAAATTTTCCAATTAAAAAAAAACTTTATTATTAATGCTCCTAGCACTAACAACCATCAAAGATGCATCAAATGTTGCTATCTGTGTACTGTTAAATTTTTGACATGGCAAAATTCCTGCCTAGTGTTTGTCAAATATTGCAAAATATTTGCTGCAAAAATTCTCTTCCCTGATCTAGACAAATGCACACCATTCTGTCTGAACACATGTGCCCAAAGCTAGGCTTGGATGCTCTGGATATTTCCATGTTTTAAAACAATAATTTTTTTCCATGTAGGGTATTTACCCCAAAAAATCTTTTCAGTCACAGTGACCTGACTATCCTTTCTATAGGTGATTTGTGAAAAATATGTCCTAACACCAGTACAAGCAATACTATCTAAGAGAGCTGTCAGTTCGCTACTAACAGTCAGAGAATCCTTGCGGGTGAAAGTATCAAACAATTTTAATTAAATACATTAAATCAATGGTACACACACACACACACACACACACACACACATACACACACACACACACACACACACACACACACACACACACACACACACACACACACACACACACACACATTCACCCACACACTCAAACATCGTGTACCAACATGAATAAAAACAGATCCATATTTTCTTATATTAAGGTGTTCCAAGGCTTGTCTCACATCTTCATTTTCGCTTCTGGCAAGCATAACACTATTTGAAGTTCGTTATCTTTTCTGGAAATATACATATCAGTTCCTCTAATAATTGCATCTCCAATTACAAGAATATCTTTGCTGGCCATCTCTAAAGAATCTTCAGCTTCTAATACAGTAATATATGCTCTATCACTTGTTACAAAGGAGAGATCTTCATCACTATTAGTCTTATTAATCCCACTGTTTTCATTGTGTTTTAAATTCTCATTCAGCTTGAGTCATGTAGTACTTCTTCCTTTCTTTCATCACATCAGTCAATATTTATATCTCTAATAAAACACATTGACATACAGTACATTAACAAGGGAAACAAATTTCCTTTTGTGACGTACTACCCAAAACCAAACCACATTCAGCTCAAATGTATCTGAATTGTGGTACTATTCTGGGCTTTTATTTTTTTTAATTTAAGATGCAGGTTACAGTTAGAGGCAGAATTAGGGATAGGGTTAGCAAGCATGATTAACTGCTGTTCAACCAATGTATAATTTGCATGGAGCAGGAAATGAATATGTGTCTGTATCCGGGAATTTAATTCTTCCTTTTTATCATTGTCATATGTGATGACTACAAGCAAGTGAGGATGTGCATGGATTGCACTGATTCTTCCAGATATCTTTATTTATCAATATCAGATTACATTTATTTGGAGTTAAATGGTTATTTGGATTATATATATAATTTTGGGAGCATTAATATTTTTATTATTTGTAACCTCTCCTCAAAATTTAGAACTAACTTATTCCAGTTATTATCTAAAACACTTACATAGTGTACATATTTCCAATGCATTTATCCCTAATATTATGCCATTTTCTCTTTTAGAAATATACCTAGACATTCAGTTCTTAGCAATCCCAAATAACACTAAATTCATTTGTAGATGGGTTATAATATTTCATATTTAATAAAATGGGTTTAGTTTATCATTAAGGTTCATGTTGAAGATGTCTCCAATTGGTTTAATCAGCCAGTTCATGTCTTTCATAGATGATTTGATATTAGTAGTTGTTAGCATAATATAATCTGTGAATAAAACAATGTTCAGTTCATACTGACTTCCACTCTGATTCCTATGAATAAATTATATTGCCTAATAGTTTCAATTAAAGGCTTTTTTGCTAAAGCAGAAATAGTTGGGGAAAGTGGACATCCATGTTTTGTATTTCTGATTATGTCAATGAAAGTGGGCAGGAAGGGTCTGATTTTAATATTAACTGCATTTTCAAAATATTGACTTTTAATTAGCATTATATAATCATTGGGTATAGCAAAGCAAATCAGTTTTCCCAATTAATGGAATGAAATGCTTTTTCAATATCTGAGCTGATAAAGGCAGCTTCCATTCAATTCCATTATAATTAATGATAGCTATTTGAGTCAGAATTATTTTAGTATCTTTCATTTGCTTATTTATTATAAATCCTGCTTGATCATCTTTGATAAAGTCATGAATAAATCATTTCAATGATTCTGTGAGAATGGTTTCAAAAATGTTATAATCTGTGTTTAAAAGGGAGATATGTCTATAAGAAAAACAAACAATGCATTTATTTTACTTTAGAATGGGAGCATATGCAACCATCTCCAAGAGTAAGAGACAGCTTCTCTTTGATGCATTTCCAGAAATGTTTTGTACAAAAAAGAACTCAGTCTATAAAGAAGAAGTGTTAATACATCAGCTATTATTCCATCTGCTTTTAAACATTTTATTTTGTAATTCAGTATGAGATATTTTCTTGATAATAATTTTAATAGTTTCTTGAGGAAACTTTTCACCTACATTTTTTTCTAATAAAGCATTTCCATTTGAATAATTTGCTAATGCTATGGTATTCTTTTTGTTGATATTTCTATAAAAAATTAGCCAATTGTACGTTCTCTTGAGTTTCAAGTAATTCCTTGTCCAATTGTTTAACTTTATTTCACCACAAACCTGCATATTCCCATATAAAGTAGCTTTTGTAGAATCTCAGATCAAGCTTTTAGTCTTTTTATATCATTTTCATTTTACTATGTCATTACACCTAAAAGGAATTACTCATATTCTAACTACTGTGTGTATATTATTAGGCACATTATACTTTGTATTTATATAGTTTTGTATATAGTTTTGCTTTTGTTTTTTTTTTAATAAGTAACTTAATTGTTTATTATTAATGCTTAATGTTTTGTTTATTGTTTTTCTTCTGTACTTTTGTAGGAATTTAAACCCAGATAAAAGTACTTTGGAAGAACATATGCTTTGTTGCTTATTTTGAGGAAAACTTCTCAGTGTTTAACTTATCAGTTATGAAATTCCTTTTGTTTACAATACAAGCCATACTTTATAACTTGTCTTATTATGTTGTTTGAACCTATAGTACAGCCAGTTAAATTTTTGTACCCTGTCAACAACTCTGCAGCACTATAAATCTTCCTTACCTGTCCTTCATTTGCTCCTCGATATTTATTCCTATGGTTTAATTATCATTAGAACTTCTTTCTTTTCATGTCCTTTTATTCCAGCAAAGAGACCCTCCTACCCACTTTCTTTACAAAGACTTTTATGTTCTTTACAGTTTAGGTTCATTTCCTGTAACATTAACATCTATTAATTACTGTTATAAATATAAGTCTCTACATTCCGGTGATGTTCTGTTTTGGATGAAAGCATTCAGCGACGGTTTCTGATGAAGTCCCATTTCAGACAGAAGTGCTCAATATTGTATTATGATGAAGTCCTGTTTTGGATGAAAGCACTCAACATTAAAAGTTTGTTCAACTTTTCAAGTTTATTTCTTCCTTTATCAGCTATGCCCTTGTTGTATGATATTTTGTTTGTAAGTCTCTGCTTTATTTTTTTTTTCTTGTCAACATGCACATTAACATTTCAAACCAATAAGTCAAATTGTGACAAAGTAAAACTTATATTTTATTCTACTTAACTTATATGCCTTGTCTTTCTGTTAAAAAGTCATCCACCATAGTCTGTTTCTATCACTTTTCCGGTAACTTTATATCATTTTTTGCACTATTGTCCTAACTGAATCAGATATCTTGTTAGAACTCACAATCACTTTCCTATCCAAGAAATAAACAGCATATTCATTATATGCACATTTTCACAAGACAACAGAGCTGATGCTTTGCACAAACAGCAGTATAAAGCTTCCTTCTGTCATCTCTTCTCAGACTCATGCTGTGACTTACTCCTTTTGGCAGCATAACAGTTATTATACATAATATATCTGTATATTTATACTTGCCTACAACATTTTTGAAGCTGTTCCTGTATCCTTGAGTTACTAGATAGTCAGGCTGTCTGCATTATTTCACATTCATTTTTATAATTTCTATATTTTTTTCATTCCAGCACCCACAAGACATAATGCCTCTGCCCTCTTGTAATCAATTAAGACAAATGGCATTATATCAGTACTAGAGGTGGATCTGTCTGCAGACTGTAAACTTCCCATTCTGAAACCAGATAAAAATATGGCTTTAACCAAGAAACATTCTAAATTAAATGAAATAGTTATTTTCTCCCTGAAAGTTAATAGTATCAGTGGTTTTAAAACACCATCCAGTGTGAATTTTTTTTTATATTTTATTATAATAAACAGCTTTTTCCATACATACATTTAATTGCTTTTAAACAAGTTCTATTGGTGTTGGCAGTGTTTCATATTTGTGTATCTTGCTATCATGCCTATTTTCAGAAAATATATTTTCACATTAAGACTGTACACATTCCTATACCTAGTGCATTCATTACCTGAACTAACTTGATGTAGTATGGCCTTTTGGTTTCCATTCCATAATATATTACTTTCCTTTTTCATTCATCATTTATTTACTAATTTGTATCTCTTCATTTTCCCAATGTCATAGTACCTTTATTAAAAGCAGCATCACACAGTTTTTGATAACAGGGAATTGTCTCAGACAGCATGCAATATAACCCCCCTCCCGTTTAGATATACATTTTTATTTGTAAGTAAAGTTTGAAACATAATATTTATATTATTACATTTATATTAATCAATGAGTCATTTTCTGTGTTTGCTTGTTATATTCATCATTTACTTTTGAAAAACCGGGCAGTAGCTTTGCAGGAAATCTCTCCATTGAAGTGTCTATAGTTTATTTTTCTGCACCTGTTGACTCGTTGTTTCTTCCTTCACCAAATTTTGCTGCCCCCAAATTTCTTTTCTCTTTGCCAGTTCATCTTGTCTCTGTTCAGGGTCTGGGTAGGTTTTTGATCCAAGTGGAGAAAAGACTTGAAATAATGCAGGATGCAATAACCTGAAACAAATTTTCATTTATCTGCAGTCTTATGGAAGGAAGAAAGGCACTTTATTATGTCTGCTAAGTTCTTATTCTGATAAACTAATTTGTTGTTTTCATATTTGTGCTTGAATGTTATGACTTTATTATGTCTGTCTAGTTTTTTTATTCTGTTAACCATATGTATCTGGAGCTTTTCTCCCCAGGTCTCCACTGAAAATTGGTACCTCATGACCCAGCAGACTTTCCCAATAAACAAATGCCAAATAAATTAATTAATTACTTTTGGTTTGTTTTGTAATGAAAAGTCATTATCCACATAAAACTTAATAGTTCCAACATTTTATATTGCTCCCTTCATCCAAACAATAGAAAGACATTCCTCCATTTAAGTGGTCAGTCTGCAGTTTAATCATTGCAGGCATTGGCTGCTTTTTTTGGTCTCATATTAGGTATATTTACTCATTTTTTTCTTTCAATTGTAATATTCCATGATAAAAATTTCAATCCATGTGCTAAAGCATTTTCACATAAAGTCTTTAAATTCTTCACTTCAGCTTTCTCAGGTATCACTATAAATTTCAAGTTGTCTCTGCCTGATCTATCCTGAAGTTCAGTCAGTTTATTTACCATTTGTTCATATTTTAATTGCTGTTCCACCATTTTCTTTCATCTTCTTTTCAAGAGCTTGCATACAAGGTACCTCCTTTGAATGCAACATTAAAACATTATCTGTTTTCTGCAGCCTTCTGTAACCTCTGTCTATGTATTGTAACAGGGAACCACTTATTTTAAGTTGCTCAGACTGTATTTGGTCAGTCTTTCTAGGGTGATTGAAGAGCTTTCTCCTTCAGTTGCTGTTATTGTCTGATTTTTCCACCAGTGCTATGCAATCCAATAACAAACAGTCCACAGCAATAGAAAATTAAAACACACAAATGTTCACAGAGCAAGACACATACTCCAAAATGAAAGAATCCCAAATTTCACTGAGATAGCTTCATCAAAAACAATTAGTTTAAATAAAAGGATGATTCCTTAAAGAAACATACTACATAAAGGCTGCCTTACATGGTGTGTGATTATTAAAAGTAATAAGATGATTTAAAAGTCTCCTGGACTTTAATGATAGACATAGGGGGATAAACTTCCTTAAGGAGACATACTGCATATAAACTGTCTAGCATAATACATAAAATAAAATAATGACATACACTAAAAAATCAACAACTTACTCCATTAAGTCCAGGGGTAAATCAGCCCTAAACTTAATAATCCAATTGATCTCACAATTCCTCCCCTTCTAAATGTCCTGAAAATCTGCTCAAGAAATCTAAACTCATGGTCAGGTCCACATTCGATGGTGTGTTTGGAATGACCTTTCCTGATGTGATACATGTGTGTCCCTCAATAGGCGGTTGGTTTTGCCTATATAATATGCTTGACAGGAGGTGCAGGATGCTAAATACATGGTGTAAATATGGGAGGTCTGAAGACTGGATCAACAAGGATGTAGGAGCAAAATTGCATCTAAGGCAGGGTACCATGATATGAAGAAGGTTTGGGATAGCATAATAATTGCTTAATATTCTCTTGTTACAAATTTGGGTAGTCAATTAATGACATCTTTAATGGCACCAACATCTTTGGTAATACACTTCATTATCTTGTGCAGAACATGCACTGGGTTGTTGTGTCACCATAAAAGCACTATAACCTCATTCCTGAACCTCTTATCCAGGTCTTCCATGTACCTGGATGTCCTGTCCACGACAACATTATTGTATACATATCCAGGATGCATACTGGACCGTGCAACAGGCTATTCCTGTGACTAGATTTCCTATAGTCCAGTGTTGACAATTCCCTGGTAATTTCTCCACATATACGTCCAAAAGGAATACTGACATGTGACCATTCCATCAGAAACTAAGAAACCATATGGAATCATTAATCGATCTAAAGAATTCACTCAATTGTGCTGGTGTACCTCTCCAGACTAAAAACAGGCCTGTATTTGAATAACTCATTCCTAAAACAATGTACATAAAATACTTCCAAGACATATATTATTGAGCTGAGCTATTGGCACATGATGCTAGCTACGTATCTAGGGCTGTCCTCTGCTCAAAACTCAAATTATGTCTACATCTATTGGTTAACATGCGATTAGAAATCTTTGAAGGAGAGATTCCTAACAAATAACTTAAATTCCTCTCTAGTCTGCTACACTTACTGGGAAGGGAATGAGCCGCCCAGAGTACCTGAGTACCAAAAATCACTCAGAGCAGCATGGGACAACAAAAGAAACTAACTGTTTATTTCTCTTCCCACACTTCTTGATACTCCGATTGGAGTGAGAGGAACCCATTGAGGGAGGTGGCAGTCTGTCGCTCACTGATGTTGGTAGTCATTATCAACAACAGCATCAGCAGTCAGAGCCATTAACTAAATCAACTTCATTATTCATAACTGTAACAGTTCATGTCTAGGCCAGGTGAAAATTTGGCCTTGTCCCTATGTAGTTTGGATTGCATAAATGTTCAACTGGCTTTTCCTTATATCATCTCTAAGTGCAGTTTCAATCGGCAGGAAAAAGCATTCATCAGTTTCATATAATTGAGGCTTACCTCACTACAATTTTGGAGATTTGGGATTGGAGTATTTTTTTGGATTTTATATTTTATATTTTTTGGTACCCTTGGTCCTACCTCCTTGAACATTCTGTGTTTGGTTTTTTTTTTTTTCTATTTTTCTATTGCTGTTCATTGCAGAGCATTGTGTGGACTGTTTGTTATGTTATTGTGTTACTGTGCAGCTTTTCCACCGAGGTACGATCGGAGGGAACAAGTCCAAGTGGAACTGTCTGATGTTTTACGTAACACTACACAAGAAGTCCTGTGATGCCGAGATCAGTTTGGCTATTGACTGTTTAAGAGCGGAGGAGAATCCTGCGTGTTTTGGAGACATAGGAGACATGACGGATGCGATACCAATAATCTGGAATATGACCGAGAGGGTTACAGAGAAATTGGAACAAGAGCTGTTTAAACCCAGAGACAACATTTTGAGGTCTGCATCGATTGTGCCGAGAGGGTTGAGGGTGCTCAAGATGCCCACCACGGGCACCTATATCCCTTTTTTGTTCGACTGGCAGCAACTCAACATTGAGGTAAGCCTCAATTATATGAAACTGATGAATGCTTTTTTCCTGCCGATTGAAACTGCACTTAGAGATGATATAAGGAAAAGCCAGTTGAACATTTATGCAGGACAATGCCTTTAATGGCATTTTGGACAATGTTACACAATATGAGAGGCGCCTACTGAATCAAAAAGATCCAACCAATACGACTTCACTATAGGGACACAGCCGACTTTTCAAATCAGGCCAAATTTTCACCTGGCCTAGACATGATATCAATGGTGGCAACAGCAATGCCACAGCCAGTACTGGACTTACTGCAAGGACTGTTACAGTTATGAATAATGAAGTTGATTTAGTTAATGGCTCTGACAATGTAAGTTTAGTCATTTCTGACAATATGCCTAATTATGACAGCATGAGTGTGACTTCCAATACTGGCCCTAGTGCTGATGCTGTTGTTGATAATGACAAAGTTGTTATGAATCCCATTGATAAAGAGGGGGATTGCATTCCAGCCCTTGATCCTGTTGTTCGTAGGAAAACTGTTTTTTCAGGGGCTGGGAGGGAGTGTGTTTCTACCAACATCAGTGAACGACAGACTGCCACCTCCTCAATGGGTTCCTCTCAGCCTATTGATAAACTCCCTTTTCCCATCAAAATATACACGAGAGAGGAGAGGACCAGGTCCAACAGCAGGGGGAGGAAGCTATCCCCGGACACCTCCTCCAATCGGAGTATCAAGAAGATGTGGGAGAGAAATAAACAGAGTTAGTCTTTAATTTGTCCAGCCATGCTCTGAGTGATTTTGAGCTTCAGGTACTCTCCAAGGGCCTGACGTTCATTCCCAGTAGGTGTAGCAGACTAGAGGAAACCCTGAAAGATTTTAAGTTATTTGTTAGGAATCTCTCATTAAAGATTTTTTTCAAACAGTCTAATCGCATGTTAACCACTGGTGTGCTTAGGAAACCCAGTACATTTGTCCCACCCCTTCATCCATTGGTTGCAGCTTACAGCAAACTGGTTGAGGATGAACTTTATTGTATGAGTGGCAGACAGACCCTATATAATAGATGTAGACATAATTTGAGTTTTGAGCAGAGGACAGCCCTAGATACCTTACGCAATAACCGTGACATCACACAAGGGGAGGGATAGTTGTTTTTGACTCAGATAGATACAACACAGACATGACAGACATGTTGATGAATGATAGATTTTATGAATCGATCACTGAGACAAGAGTAGATGTCATTATTGACAGGGTTAGATCTGTACTTTATACCTTACTTGACAATAGTGTCATTAATCAAGAACTTTACAACTTTTTGTATGTTGCACATCCATTAGTACCTATTATTCAAGGGCTTCCCAAAATCCACAAAGACCTCCTATGAGGGTAGAGGCTGGTCGACTGAACCCCTCTCAATTTTTGTTGAGACTTTATTGAGACCTGTGGTTGAAGCAAATTTGTTTATTCTTAGAGATACCAAACAATTTTTATTGGATTTTTATGAGTTTGTGAGTACTAGACGGATGAATTGCTTTATGGATGTCCAGTCGCTGTTTACTGTTATTCCCAATGCAGAGGGACTGGACATGATAGACACACATCTCAAGAGATTGGATTCTCCCTTCAATATTGAGCTAGTTACATCCTTATTGAGGAAGGTCTTGGATTCGAATGTGTTCTGCTTTCAGGACAGATTTTATTTGCTATGGGCACATCATGTGCCAATAGCTACGCCAACCTAGTAATGGCTGAATGGGAGTATGTACATCTTTTTAGGAATGAGTTATTCAAATCATATGTACCTTTCTACAGGCGTTTTGTGGACGACCTGTTTTTAGTCTGGAGAGGTACACCAGCACAATTGAGTGAATTCTTTAGATCGATTAATGATTCCATATGGTTTCTTAGTTTTACGATGGAATGGTCACATGTCAGTATTCCTTTTTTGGACGTATATGTGGAGAAATTACCAGGAGGAATTGTCAACACTGGACTATATAGGAAATCTAGTCACAGGAATAGCCTGTTGCACCGGTCCAGTATGCATCCTGGATATGTATACAATAATGTTGTTCGTGGACAGTCCATGCAGACGTCCAGGTACATTCCACGAGACTCTGACTTTATCACAGGCCTGGAAGACCTGGATAAGAGGTTCAGGGAACGAGGTTATAGTGCTTTAGACGTCAGCAAGGGTATGGAGTGGATTACCACATTGAGAAACAATAGAGCCATGCCCTATTTCTCTGAAGGAGCAGTTAGGGCTCGTGCTGATCATACTGTGACACAACAACCCAGTGCATGTTCTGCACAAGATAATGAAGTGTTGTTCCCTATATATTACACCAAAGATGTTGGTGCCATTAAAGATGTCATTTTCAAACATTGGCATGTTTTGTCAGTTGACCCCGTTGTTAAGGAATTGACTGGGGACAAACCCAAATTTGTCTACTGTAACAAGAAGAATATTAAGCAATTATTATGCTATCCCAAACCTTCTTCATATGGCAGGTGCATAGAGGGACCCTACATGGTACCCTGCCTTAGATGCATATTTTGCTCCTACATCCTTGTTGATCCAGTCTTCAGACCTCCCCATGGGACTGGAATTTACACCATTCGAGTTAAAGGTAGTTGTATGTCCAAGGACGTTGTGTATTTAGCATCCTGCACCTCCTGTCAAGCATATTATATAGGCAAAACCAACCGCCTATTGAGGGACAGGATACGTGAACACATGTATCACATCAGGAAAGGTCATTCCTTCAATGCCCTTGCTAAACACACCATCGAATGTGGACCTGACCATGAGTTTAGATTTAGGATTCTTGAGCAGATTTTCAGGACATTTAGAAGGGGGGACATTGAAAACTATACGGAGAATTGTGAGATCAATTGGATTATTAAGTTTAGGGCTGATTTACCCCCTGGACTTAATGGCAGGGTCCCCCTACGTCCATTGTTAAAGTCCAGGAGACTTAGAATTTTTAAGTAAGATGTTGACTATTTTAGTGTATGTCATTATTTTATTTTATGTATTATGCTAGACAGTCTATATGCAGTATGTCTCCTTAAGGAAGTTTATCCCCCTATGTCTATCATTAAAGTCCAGGAGACTTAGAATTTTTAAATAAGTTGTTGATTATTTTAGTACATCTTATTACTTTTTAATAATCACACACCATGTAAGGCAGCCTTTATGTAGTATGTTTCTTTAAGGAAATTCATCCTTTTGGCGCCTT
This sequence comes from Protopterus annectens, assembly GCF_019279795.1. NCBI lineage: Eukaryota > Metazoa > Chordata > Ceratodontiformes > Protopteridae > Protopterus > Protopterus annectens. The sequence continues at coordinate 257,020,312 of NC_056748.1, read as the reverse complement.
TTTACATATTTAAACTAATTGTTTTTTTGAATGTTTTGTAATACGGTCTGATGAAGCTATCTCAGTGAAAGCGCTCACCGCATTTTATTCGAATAAACCTGTCTTTTACAATTTTGGAGATTTGGGATTCTTTCATTTTTTGGAGTATATCGTATATTTTTGGAGTACTTGGTTTCCCTACCATTGTCTTGCTCTGTGAACATTTGGTTTGTGTTTTAATGCTATGCAATACTGCCTTAAGACTCCTGAGTTTTCACAATTACTCTCCCTTTTACTTGACTTTTACTCTTCATTGTTGACCTTCTAGGCCTCATAGATTCTTTAGCTCCAAGTTTTTGTTAAGAAGTTTAAGTATTTTCAGGCCTTTGCTGTTTTAAAGACTTGCCTACACAGAGTTGTGTGTTATCTGCTTACATTGCTGTCACTGTTGTGGATTCAACCTTTATGCATTATTCCTGAGCAACATTTACCTTTACCTCATACACACACACACACACACACACACACACACACACACACACACACACACACACACACACACTGAGCTGCAAGATGATAAAGTTATTGCTTAACATATAGTGTCATACAGAGTATCCTGCATTAACAACTGAAGTGTTGAACTCTGTTGCCAAAACTGTTCTCATCCCTAGGCTTGAATATACTTTGCCTCTTATATCCTTTTATTCACAGAAAATGCTACTACCTTACAAACTACACAAAACAAAATACTACAGTTTATTCATTGCATTACAATAGAAAAGACAGAGTATCTTCCTGGAAATGCCATAGCATCATTTCTATTGAAGACTCTCATTTCAGTTCAAAAACAGTTATTTATCCTATTTAAAACATGATCTTTATCAGACAAAATCAATCTGGCCGCCAGTTGTAAAGGCCCTCTTATGCCATATCCCCCTTTAAAAAGACATTCTATAAGGTTGCCCCAGCACTTCCTGCTCAAGTTCTGACTACTAGCTTCCTCATAATATATGCCAAGTAGCTAAAAGGCCATCTGATAAATCAGTTCAATTACAAGTACTTTTATAATGATGATCAACAAACACATCAGCAGCCATTCTGATTTAACACCGATTACTGCTCATATGCTGCAGTATGCAAGAGCTGTATTGTCTTCTATAACTTACAGTTTAAATTGATGCTGTATGCACATTATTAACAACAGGCAGTATTATTATGACTATTACTACGTCTTACTGTGTACTAGTTCTGCTTTGCGTAGTTGTACTATTTTCATATTCATTATCTCAATGTCTATCTTAAGAATTGAATGCATATTACATTTTAATGTTCTCGCTGACATTTAGTCCAGGTCATAGCTAAACATGGTCTTTGGTCAACACCACCAACCTAGTTAACAAAGTGAATAATAAAAGAACTCATAAAATTTGCAAATGTCGTGCACATTAACCTGGTGCAATAAATTATCCCCTCAGTGATCATATTGGCATTACTTCCCTGATGATCATGCCTAGGTAGAGGCAAAAGGCTTTAGTATCATCAATCTTAACATAAATAAATGTCTGCAACAAAACACAACAGATGTGGGCATTTATATAGTACTATCATCGTAAGGTATTAGCAGTCATGCAGAACTCAGAGCTGATGTAAAACTTAATGAGGTAACCCTCCATGGGTACACCCTACTCCGGTGACTAGAACAAGCAAAAAAAAAAAAAAGCTAGGGAGGGGGTCATAGTTCTATTCAAAGGACATTTAAATTATACTCTATTTGAAAAGCATTTTCCCTGTTTTGAACAGAGGAAAACCATGCTCAATAACTTCCTGACTGGTCTTCAAATGTCCTCCAAATTTCTTGTACTTTACATTCCATCACAGCAAACCCTCAGTATACTGGAAGGTGCACTTTTATTCTTATTGAACAAGATTAATTCTGAGATCATATGTTTTGATGATGCAGGCATTGACCAATCTCATTCATCCTTCCTTATTCCAATTACACAGTCTTAGTCAGCTTATCTCTTTTCTATAGTGCACTGACAAAAGATTAAACAGAAAAAGTTACCCTTAACTAAATTATTTTCTCTCATTTGTCTAATTTTCAAAAAGTAGGATTCCTGTCAAACTCAATAAGTGACCCAACTCATATCTGCTGTCTAGCTGCAAAGCAAAGTGTGTAGGAACCATAGTGATCTTAATAAAATGAGCATCAAAGACCTCAATCATTATATTATAAATCAACTTATAAGCACTATCAACTCGTCATGACTATCTTACTTTTCCACTCTGAAAGAGACAGTTTCATACTTTCCAGACACATATACAGGCATCCTTCACAGCATGAAACCAGTTCAGGCACTTTGACATGTTGGAGCCTTGGATGATCTAAACTCTAAAATATCCTGTAACTGAAAAAGACAAAGCCTTCAACAGGTATCTACCTAGAAAAAAAACACAGACAACACGTGTGTGTGTGTGTGGGGGGGGGATATGACTCTTTCCTTCTCTCTCTCTCTTGCCCTCTCTCCCTCTCTCTATGTATATATATATATATATATATATATATATATATATATATATATATATATATACACACACACACACACACACACACACACACACACACACATATATATATATATATATATATATATATATATATATATATATATATATATATATATATAAAATCTTAAAAAAAAAAATAGAAAAGAGTCACCAGACATCATAGACAGAAATTATTTGATTCTGATCTGCTACAAACTTCATCACCAAAAGACTATTGGAGGACAATAAATGTCACTCCTTTGGCTGGAGATTAAGTGTGCCCCTTCCCCAAAGACACTGAATGTGATGTGGCTGGGATCCTTAGAAAATGAGGTGAAAAGGCAGTAACCGATGTTCCAGGTGAGCCTGTTAGTGATGTCTTTGACAGTTTCCATAAAACATTACCTTATTTCCAGCTGAAGGAGGTAAGTATGTTCACAGTCAGGAGACGACTCCTCTCTACTCTGCCTCTGTGGATTCCGATGTTATTTTTTCTTTAATTACTAAAACTTTCAATTTACTCCAAGGCTATAACCTCTTACCATTGCATTCAGTATAAATCAGAAAAAGTGAATAGTTTCTACCTGTTGAAGTGAGGCTTATATTTTCCTATTTCACAAAGAAAGACCTTCATGTGAATTCTTTCATTTAAAGACAAGATGTAATCCTGAAAACTGAAGCAAAAACACTTGATAAAATAAAGTATTGCCACAGTAGTAGCCCTTTCTGGCATCAAGGGTCATTCTCAACTAAGATGAGGGCTAATAAAAGGTCCTTTCTCTGCTTTAAATTGTAACAAGTGGCCTACTATATCTGGTAGGGAGCACTGAGTGCATCATCGCTGACCAAAATGTAGGAAATAAACAAGATATGGATTGCTAAAGCACTTCCGAAGATGCATTAATGGTATTCAGAAACTGAATGTCAGTAATGAAGATCACCCACCCACTATCTTGTGTCCATGATGACTGCACCCTTCTCCCCACCCTGGCTACACCTCTGTGCCACCAATAGGCTGTCTCCTTAAAGAATGACAAAATCATCAAAACTTTCCAATATGGTTTCTGTAATCATTTGTAGATACTGTATTATTCACAATGACAGAATTTGTCTAACAAGAGTTTAACAAAGGGTAAATAGTATTGCGACTCTTCTTGGTTTCTCAAAAACCATACCAGACTCCCAGAGTATCCATCCAAGGTACCCATCCATCACTAGGGGCTGGTTCCATAAGTAGCTGTCAGAAAGTTTAAGTGAAGTGGGAGCAAGAACTACTGTTAACGTTCTTCATAACAAAGGGTGCTACAAGATTCTATTCTAGGGCCTCATTTTTTTAGCTTCTAAGTAAGAATTTTACTGAATCACTGTGAAAGTCTAACTACAGTCCAGTATGCAGACAACACTGCCTTGCTTTGCAGAACAAAAGATCTTGATCTTCTAAGCAAGACTCTACATGCCACTTTCACTAAGCTTGTGAAATGTCTCCGTAATTCATATCTCATCCAAAATAATAACAAGAGGAGCTACTACAAACAACAAAACACCCTGCTATTAAAGTTATTACAGTCACCAATGTCATACTTTCTTCTGCAAAAAAATTAAAGTATATCAGTGTCATTCTTGATAGCCAAGTCTTACGAGAAGATTAAGTAAACGTAACAATAAAGAACTCAGTCAACTTCTGGGAAGTCTTTATCATGTTACAGCCTTCCTTTCACAGTCTTCCAAATCCAAGCTCATGTTCTTTCTGTCCTACATTCCAGATTCTTCTAAACCTGCACTATTTATACTAGGCTTTAAAGATGTGCCTTTGAGAAATGTCATGTGGTAAATATGGAACCTCCTCCTTACATAAGTTAAGTGTACTTCCTACCCTCTAATATTAAAACACTTCATAATTATTTTGCTAACTTAGTAGCTTAAAGCTATAAATAGAGTATCCTATATCATCAGCCCTGTAGTTTACCTGGGTCTATATTACAACGTCAAACTTACAGGAGTCCAAAGTTGTAATATCGAACCCAAATGTTCGATATATGAAAATAGCGATGCCACAGCACACCAATTTTTTTCCCAAGGAAAAAAATTGGTGGGCTGTTTTTGGGGCTTTGCTATTTCCTCCACTGTGGTATGATCTCAGAGTTTATATATTTAAGTAGGGGGGTGTGGGGGGCACAGCCCCCCGCATTAGTTTAAGTTTAAAGTGTAATTGTTCTTTTGTTTTTGTACTGGAACAGTGATTTTTTTTCCCCTGGGAAAAAAATCGCTGTTCTGTGTTTTCATAATTCTTGGGTTTCGAACTTCATGGTTAGATATTATAACGTTCAAACTCCTGTGAGTTTGACGATGTAATATAGACCCGTTTACTTTACTTATCCACTAGACAAAATGCTGCACATCTCTGGTCCATTGTATGAAATTATACTATTTCAAGTCCTTTGAAAGACTAATAAGAATTGCAATATCTTCCTCTTCCACATCTGGCCTTCTGCAAGTTGTTATAGTCATACCTTCAGAAGTTAGTGCTTCTGGGGGGTGGAACCTGAATGGCTAACTGAAGGCAGCAATTTTTGGAGCTCCATTAACTACTATTAAATTCAGGAAATTATATTATCTATTTCTAACAAAACTACTACAAATATTTAGTTAATAGTCTAAAGTAACTAAATACAAGTTTTGGAAGATTTTTACAAGAAATTTCCAGTCAAATTACTCAGGAGTCTATACACAGCGACTGGAGAGATGAGTAACCCGAAGAATTCTCATTCTGACCTGACACTAAAAAAGGAACTACAACTGGTGACTTCCACTTTACAAGAATTATCAACAAAAATGGATGATTTTAAGGTTAATCTACAGAATCTAAAAGAGAACTCTCAGAAACAAACAGAAGTCTACAAAGAAATACTTCAGCAGCATCAGTCAAAGATAACAACCACTGAAACTTCTTTGACTGACATTGATGGAAGGCTTAAGGAAGAGGAAACACAAACTGAGTTTCTCCTGAATCAAAATACCTGGCTCTCCAACAAAGCAGATGAACTAGAAAATAGGGAAAGAAGGTCAAACATCAGGATTTTCGGTCTACCTGAGAAAACAGAAGGAGGGGACATTATATCTTGCTTAAACTCATGGATTCCAGAGGTTCTAAATCTTAAAGAAGGCTTTTCCTTTGGCATAGAAAGGGTGCATCATGCTTTGGGAAATAAAACTTCAGCATCAACCTCATCATCATCCTCTGTGCCACCAAGATCAATTATAATAAATGTTTTATCTTTCATGGACAAAAAACTGGTGTTAAAAACAGCATGGAGGAAAAGTCCTATAAAATACAATCAGAATCTAATAAGATTCGATAATAACTACTCCACTAAAGTGCTGGAACAAAGGAAAAAGGTATGGCCACTAATAAAAACTCTAAAAATGAATAATATTAAAGCTCAAATAGCGTTCCCTGCAAAAATAAAGATACTGCACCTAAGTGAGAAGAAAGCCTTCAACACTCAGGACGAAGCCCTACAATTCATCAAAAACAATAATATCATAATCATCTCAGAAGATATAGAATGGGAATTCCCATCCTTGAAGAGAACCACGGATAAAAAGATAAAAATGGTTGGACTGATGTCAAAAAGAAGAAGCAGAAAACTAAATCTGAAGTACCTACATCTGTAAAATCTCTCAAAGTATCAACTGCAACCTAATCACTAAAAACTTTTTAAGTGGATTTAATATGTTTCAAAACTTCTAATGTCATGTATGTATATATATATATATATATATATATATATATATATATATATATCACTTATATACAGTAAAAGGTATGTTTCCTATATCTCTTCACACAAAATTTACTAATTTAGATATACATTAGCTAAAACCATCTATTTCTAACATTTCCTTCCTTTTACCCTTTGCCTCATGTCTCTTTTATGTTTTTTTATATTTATTTATTTTTTTCTTTTCTTTCCTGCTTCTAAATATATGTTAAAAATTAAGCATTTCATATAGTTGCTCATACAATACAGTAATACTACAGTTAAAAAATTCTATTTCGTAACCCTGTAATAATTAGAATTTTGATCTCATGCTTATTTATTTACTTAATTATTATTTTTTTTATTATTAAACAGTTTATAGATATTCCTTTGGTTCATCTCTACCCTAGTCGCTAAAGGAAATTTCCCTTGAATGTGTTAGAATTGTATATTGGCATTACAATGGTTTTTTAGCCTTCATTTCCAATGAGTATCTGGTAATAGCGAATGATTTCTGCTCTAAATTAAAGAATGCACCCAAGAAGTGACAGTTATTATAACGTGGGGTGGATCTGATTGTGGCTGGTGTAAATGTACTTTTTTGAAAAACAACTCGCTTTAAATCCCAGCCATATAGCGGTGGAGCACTGCTTAGAACGTAGCCCTGATATTTGTTTTAGTTACCGTCAGGAGCTCTCTGATCGCATCTGAATAAATGGGCTTATACGTGACATTTAGGAGGTTGAAATGTATTACATGCTGTAATCGTGTTTGGCTGGAGGAGATGTTAGATATGCGAGTCCAGTGTGCGATAGATGTGTAGTTTGTGTAGTTCTGATGCTACGAGGACTGCCGATCACTTTGATTGGGAGAGAGTTGCATGAATGATGGGATCCTAGTGCTCTGATAAGGAGACGTGAATGGCATTGGCCAAAAGGAGATTGCAATACTTTGATGTTAGGCTTTGAAATGTGTCACGGATTGCTTGTTTGAACTGCAGGTTTGCTTGTTCTTGAATTGAGGAAGGGCTGTTGATTTGTTACATGATGTATACGGAGTCTAGTGCAATGGCTCTTTGGTAATGATTGACTTAGCTCACTGTGAATAGAAAGTAAACTAATTGAGAATAAACTGTATAATGGTGTGTTTAGTCACAGTAAAGTGTTTGAGAGGGAAAATGAGAGCTTGTGAAGTTAAAATGAAGCTTTCAAAGTCTTTAGGTCTCATGAGCTATATATTCAATTACCTATCATATAGATGTTGAATATGTTTAATGCTACTATAGCAAGGAGTAGGAGAGGATGTGATTGGCTATTGGATTACTCATAGCTTAAGGAAGCATGAACATATTTATTCATGGAAACAGATTTGAAATGCTTTATTTATTTATATCTATTACATGAGAATATAAAGCTAAAACAGTTTGATGTCTGAAACATTTTTAACAAATTATAACATTAAAGTAATCTAAGCATCTAGTATACTATAAGCACTTGATAGTCATATATACTGAACTGTTATGCTGTTCATCTTTTTGTAAATATAATTGCATACACTTCCTCTGAAAACCTTTTTTAACATAACTATAAATGCCTGCTAAAGCATAACAAGAGTAATGGTTATATTTATGCTATGAAATAATTTATACAGTCTCTTTTAGCTTTAATGAACAGTATTTGAAACTGTATGTTTGTCTGTTACAGGAAATGATAATCATCAAAAATATGTGTTATTTGTTGCAAGCCTTTGTTATTAAGGCTTTAAATAACTTGTGTGTTTCTAACAAGTAATTATTATATCCAATATGGAAAGATATGTTGATACAAACAAATTGAATACTTGTAATATTTAGTATAATAGAATTCATATGTTTATATGTTTAGATGGTAATGATATAGTTGTTAATGTATATAAATAATTACTTCTGCTTCTGAATGTTTATAAGCACAATAATAGTCATTTTATTAGACTCCTTTAATAGTTAAGAGTCTGTACATGGAGCTCAAGTGAATAGAAAAAGGAAATTAGAGTGATAGTTCATCAGATGTACCTATCTGTTGGACTAGGAAGGTATTCCATTCTATGGTGGTTACAGTTTAATGTTCAAACTAGTTCAATGTTAGTTTTTACTTTAGTTTTTAGGACGTTAATTAGTTTCACCAAGCCTGACCTATACTCGTTGATTTCTTTAGTGATAACATGCTATACTGAGATAGATGAATATTTACAAATTAATAACATATTAATATTTGTAGAGGGGATGGTTCCAGGTAAATACAATGGCACTTCAAATACTTATTCAAAAGAATTTGTCATGAATCTCTTTTTACTATCTTTAAACATTAATGGCCTAAATAGTCCAAGTAAACAATCTAACTTATTAAGATATCTAAAGTTAAATAGGGCTCAAATAATTTTTTTTTACAGGAAACTCATTTCAAAAACAATGATAATTTCATATCGAACCCAAGTGATTATAGGACATTAGCATGCTACAAATTTAAATCTAAGAAGAGGGGAGTAATAATTTTATGGAGAAAGAATTCCTTAAACCCTGAAATAATACATATATATGTAGATAATGATGGGCTTATAGCTATAGTCATTTTGATGTTTAATAATAGGTTGTGGACTCTAGTAAACTTATACTGGTTTCCTGGTACTGGGATGGGAACAGTTAAAAACATTTAGATCAAATTATAAATATTTCTAAAGGAAATCTAATAATGGGGGATTTTAATTGTATTACTGAAACTTCTGAAACTACTAATAAAAAATCTACATATTTAACAGCTATTGCAGAACTATTAAAAATATGGACTGAGTCTTTAAAATTGAAAGATACCTTTAATGCTATTGATAACTCCTTGTTACTTTCTCATCAAGATTATAGATTTGGTACTCAAACCAGAATAGATAAACTATACATTTCTCAAGATCTTCAAACCCAAATTATTTCTTTCTCAATAATCCCATGTCCTCTATCAGACCACAATTCATTAGTCCTAAAATGCAAATAAATTTTAAACCACTAACATTCCTTTCTAGAATACCCTCATGCATTACAAAAATCAAAGAATTTAAGCAATGGTTAGTGAATGAACTAAATTTCTTTTTAGATATAAATTACAACTCAGAAGTAAACATAGTAATGGTTTGGGATTCATTAAAAGCTTATATTTATGGGAAAGTGATTGGTTGTATAAAAATAGACTCAAGGAATGGGAATCAGAACTACAAGAACTACAAAGGAAACTCACATTATATAAATCCAAAAAGTCCTTTAATTTGATTGAGAACAAGAAGACAATAGAAAACTTAAACAAAAGATATAACAAAATATTAAACCATAAAACTAATTTAGCCATGGAGAGGTTAAAAATAAATTCTTATGCTACTTCTCCAAAACATTTGCATAATCTGTTAAAGTTAAAATGCAATCTAAAGCTAATTCTATTGTTAATATCCTACATGAAGAAAAATTTAAGAAAGTTTCAGAAATAAGAGATATATTAGATGCTTTCAAGTGTCAGTACAGAAATCATTATAAAGATAAGTATAATACAGTAGATCATTTCAATTTAGAAAATATGATCTCTAATATTAAATAAATCCCTGAAAGCTTACAAACGAACTTGCAAAAACCCATTACACACAAAGAGGTTAGGGATAAAATCAAAGAAAGTAAAACTGGTAAATCTCCTAGAATGGATGGTTTAATCACAGACATTTACAAATTATTTACCAAAGATATAGTCTCATTGTTACATAAAACATTAACTTAAATTCAAACCCATGCAATAATTCCCCCTTCATGGAGATACTCTTTAATAATACCCATTTTAAAAGAAAACAAGGATGCTAGCCATTGTAGTTCATATAGGCCAATGTCATTATTAAATAATGACTATAAAATATTTATGCCCATCCTGGTAAACAGAATAAAAAATCAATTGTATGAAATAATCAACTATGACCAAACTGGATTTATTCAAAATAGACACACACATGACAACATTAAAAGAATATTGACAGAAGCCTTGATAATTGGACTGGATATTGAAAAAGCATTTGATTCCTTAAATTGGGACTATTTAATTAAACTTCTAGAACCTATGCTTTTCCACTCCCTTTTATTACATTTATTAAAAAGGTTTATGAAAACAACTTAGCTTATGTTAAAATAGGACCCTTTACTTCAGAGGCTATACAAGTTACGAGAGGTACTAAACAGGGATGCCCAATGTCACCCATTTTATTTGCATTGGCTATAGAGCTATTGGCTATATTAATACAAAATACTCCAAAGATAAAAGGAATAAATATATTTGGTCAATATAACTCTAAGATCATGCTTTTTGCTGATGATGTACTCCTTACACTATTGAATTCAAAAGAAGTTTTAGATGAACTAGATAGTCTGATAGAGAAATTTTATAAGATCTCAGGACTTTGTTGCAATAACCAAAAATATAAATATTTATTATTAAATAAAAAAGGACATACAAGTAGACAAGAATAATATCATAGGAGAACAAGTCACAACAATAAAATACCTGGAGATAGATCTGTGTGAGAATATACAAGATATAATGAATATTAATTACTAAAGAATTTTGGATACAATAGATTCTCTAGTGAACATATATAATAACATATTCCTAGTATTTGAAGATAGACTATAGCTGATAAAATGGTTCTTCTTCCTAAAATTTTGTATATAGTACAAGCTACTTTGTTAATTCCTGAGAAAACCTATCTTAAGAAAATAGCAATATCAATACTGCTAAGATGGTATCCTAAAAGAAACAAAATTGCATATACACATCATACCAGACAATGGGATCAGGGAGGAATACATTTTCCAGACATTGAATCTTATATAAGAGCTACTCTACTTAAAACTGTGATTGAATGGATTAATCCTAGTTATACATCCAATTGGAAATTGTTATATACAACTATAGTAATAAATGAAAACAAATTACTTAAAAATACTATTACTATAGATAAGGATAATATATTATGGTACTCATTATGTTTAAATTTACAGTATAATATAACTAAACTAACTAGGTCAAACTTAATAAATAATTTATTTGATCACTTTAGGAAATTTATAAATATGAATATGGAAGTAAAGCTCTGGTTCACAACATTAATTCCCTTTAGCATTACTAAAAACTTCCCAGATAGAATCCATAGGGACATATTCATCTCTTGGGAACAGAAAAAAACTAATTTGTTGGCTCCATTGCATAAAAAATCAACAAGCTTTGGATATACAATATATGATGTTGACTTATAAATTAAATTCCCATGAATGGTTAATACTTCAGAACATATTGACATTCTCCAAGGATCTATGTAGGATAATAAATAATTCTTCATTCTCAACTCCATCTAAATTTATAAGCAGACTGATTGGAATGATATATAATAATGAGAATATGAAGAATGGAACTTCATACTTATATAATTTAATACAAAACTACAAAACATTACTCAAATTAGCATATTGGCAGCATATTGGTAAAGGATATTGGATTCAATTAACTCCAGAAAATAAATCAACCATACTACTTTCAGTAAAATTGACCTCTTGTTCTCATTACTGGAGAATATTTACCTGGAAACTCCTCCATAGATCCTTCTTAACTCCTGATAAAGTTTCAAAAATCAATCCCTCTAGTAATGGGTTATGCTGGTGATGTCAACAGTTTGATAAAGCTGATTGGTCTCATATTTTCTACAAATATATAAAAATTAAACCCTTTTGGGAAATATAAATAATTTTATGCAGGCGATTTATACAGATAATTTTGTCATGACCAAAGCTTTAATATTACTGAATATGACTGAAGGTTTTTTTTTTAAATAAAACTAACCTCTACATTCTTTGGACAATACTAGATATAGCTAGGAAATGCATAACAAAGAGGTGGAATTCTACCACAGTACCTAGCAGAGAAGATTTTCTGTGTTTATTGAAGAAGACGGCTTTAATGGATGTTAAAACCAAAGACTTAAAAATGTTTCCTACGCCATTAACTAATAATCCTTGGGAAAAAGTTTTGTCATTGATTGACACTTTACAAATCGATTTAACCTCCTCTTGAAATAATTACTTCTTAAGTTAAATTTAACTACTTCTGTATAACTTATCATTCATTTACACATGTCAGGCTGAATGTAAATTTGTATATAGTTAATTCATTAACTAATATGATTGAATATTGTAATAAGTATTTATTTATTGTTTCTTATTCAAAATAAAAATTATCTGTGTAAAAAATAAGTTATTTCTTCCCTATGAAAACATCTGTAGCACATCTAAATAGGAACTTTCTTGCTTTATGGACTTTGCTATTTGCCTATTTTTTTTTTCATTGACCACAACTTGATGTGAATAAGTTGAATTTGTTTTACTTTATATTCTCCAGCCCCTACTTTTCACTGTAAGTGATGTGAATCTGTTTTGCTGTATGCAGTTATTTGTTTACATGTTTTAATAAGTACTGCCAGCATTTCACTCATCTGTCGTTTCTCATTCGTTTATGTAAGTTGATTGTTGAGGTTTTTCATGTGTCCTTTATTGAAAAATAGACCACATCTCAGGCATAAACCCAAGTCATAAAAATATACCTACCTAGAGTGAGTCCATAGCATAAATGAGAAAAGCAGTCACTATGCCTCAGATGACTAAAATTTGATTAGAGGCTCGAGAGCTAATGAAGCTGGGCAAGGCAGGGTAGTACTGATACCACCTCATCCATCCAGGAGGGAAGAAGATTGTCCAGCTCACTTGTGTGTGGAAGGGTCAAGCATGAAGAGCTATGGGTCAAGGTAATAATTGCATAATAGTTATACTGAGGATCTGACTATGTATGTGCGTGTGTGCAATGCATGCATGTATCCCCTCCAGGAAGGAATGAGCATTGAAATCACATGCTGGTATGATGGGGGTTAGGCTTGGAGGAGTAGTGGATACCCATGTACATATGATGTCACACTCCTGGCACTAGCCACTCACTTCTGAATGGAGTGAATCGGCATATAGGCTCTTGTCCTGATAGTGGAACAAATGGGTGACAGAGCTGTCACTATGGACAGTGAACTAATGGGCTGAACTGTGCTCTGTGAGAAATGAATGAGTCAACTAGTTGCTGGTGTGAGGGCTTGAGGAGGTGGTCAGCATGGACAGATATTTCACACACAGTATGGACACAATACCAGAGCACAGCATTGACTGTGCAACCACATGCTGACAGCTTCTTGCATGCATAATTACAATCACTGAATAAATTAAAATGTGTAATCATACTAGTACAGATCTACACTCTTCTACTTTCCCTTAGCTCTAGTGTGCAGCACTGTAGAGAAGGGTCAGTCTGTGTGCTTGGTAGGCTAAGAACTAAACTGTGCTGCTCTCCGAATCCAATTAAATCTAATCTGTTAAACTCAGCCATACCAGCATGTAGGCAACATGTATGACACAGATTTAAGGCTGTTTCTGAATCCTAGCATGAGATAGATAGCTACCCTGACACTACGTAATGTTACTGACATTTACTTGAATAAAATACATTTATGTTTCCAAAGTTTAAATGTGACAATATTTAGTGCAGTATAAATATTTCTTCTCATTGCTGTAGTTTGACAAGTTTGCTTTCCAGCACATGTTTTCCCCATGTGGATATTAAGAAAAAATATTATATTACTCAACAAAAGCTACTTTCGCTTTGAAATGGTATATGAAATAAGTATCTGCTTGGTATACCATGTTTACTAATGCTGTCTGGAACTCTAATAAGAGTTCCATATTCTTACCTCAGTAGCCCTTGGCATACATTATGCAACAGCATTTTCACCCATTTACCAAGTAGAACTCTTCTTTTACTGCTTAACAATTTGATATTATTTTTATATACTGGGTGCCTTGCTCTAGTTGTATTCAGAGTATAGTATACATTCTACACTGCTGCTCTTGATTTTGCATGACCTCTTGTCAGTGATGACGTGCAATGATCAGAGGGCAGGTTTTACTCTATAAATATTGAAAGATCTTATTTAACTGTTGCCGAATTTCTTTTGATGTGCAGGTCTGATCTCTTCCTGATCATATTTCCTTTACATTCCCAGATACGTTTTCATTTTTTAGTAAATCTTGTATATCAGAATATCTAGGTCCACAGATGAACAAACAAACAAAAATCAGTCTACTTGGGAATACATAAATTATATTGCTTTTATTATTTCAGATGTATGCAAGCTAGAAAGACACTTCTGAGGTTTTTCTAGATATGCCATGCAGTTTTCAGAGAATTAACAATAAATACACAGCAGTATTACTTGTTAAAGCTTCTGGATTGAAATATATCCCACTGGAATATGTACTGACCCATGGTTCAACAGAACTCCTACTAAGGTACATGTACTAAATAAATATGAGTAGTTAGTAACTCCATTAGAATACCCCCATAGGGACTATGGATGACTTTTCAGTCTTAATAATGCATTTCAATTGAGACTGATTTAATGAATGATACTATGATGGCCTTCTGGAACAAAATTAAATTGTATAGAAAAAACAAAGAGAATTAAAGGGAAAAAGGCTCAATATTTTGTTAATCTTGTTGTGCTGTAACTTTTAGATGAGTTTGGCTTCTAGCTAATTGTATTAATTTTCACTACAAGTATAAATTGCTTTTCAGACTATTGTTCATTAGCTTTAATGTCTGAAAGGTTTATGAGGACTATTAAATATTTTCTTTTTTCCTTTTTTTTTTGGCTTATATTTTATTACATCACTACCGTGCATTTGTAATGGCTTTTCTTCATAAAATGAGTGTATGTGGAATACATTGATAAAAGTGTTAACTTAAGTGTTCAGAGTTTCAAAAACTATTGTCCTATCAGCATTTTCAGCATTTAAGGGCTTGCTCTTAATTTCAGTTAGGCAGCTAATGTTCTATGATGTAGCAGGGCATTCTGTATCATATATATTTTTTCTAAGCCCTTGCAGCTGCTACACATCCCTACAGATACCTACACTTGTACCAACAGATTGTAATGTCATGTCCCCACAAGCATGCTCACAGACCTGCTTTAACTGCCTAATAGCTTCCATCAGAATAGCAGGCATGTTCAGTGCAGAACAAACTGTCATTGTATCTGTCCTTGCATCATCTTTGTATCTGTGTCATTAGTGCCTGATACAGCTCACCTATTAATTGTTGTACTTTTATAGTGGCTAGCAGTTTGCTGATTGTAGCAGTCTTATGCAAAGCAATGCAGTTGGCATTTTCCTTGCATTGCTATACTCTTTCATGTCTGCAAACTGTATTCATTGACAATTTTAGGAATTGCAGTGTCTTTTCAAGATGATCTAGTCACCTGTTCAGTTTAAGAAATACCTAAAATGTAAAATACGTTATTAATTTACATGATTACATGCACTTCTTTTCACTTGCTTGATCTTTCAGGCTGAAACTTGCTCAAGTATACTGGCTCATGGTATTTTCTTGGAGTTCTGTTGCACACTTCTCTATAGAATGAGATAATATGCTCACTTTGCAGAAAGAACTAGACTGAGATTATGTAATCAGGAGAGAAGGCTCTTTCTCAGAGGTCCAGTGACCTTGAACTAAGAATAACAAAGATTAGTTGGGTGAGGACCTTACCATGTTTAGGAATGGGGGGTTTGCCCTTGTTGTTATGTCACACCTGCTATTAAGTTGAATGGCACAAGTATGTGCACTCATGAGTATACATGTATGCTAGCTGTAATTTACAAGTTCTATCAATCATGCGAGTGTGATATGAACTTTTTCAGTAACAAAAGTTCATTGTTGATCTTTTAATCAGGAGTGATTCATTACTACAAGTTAGGCACATCCAAAGGATGAACAAATGTATACGTTGTAACACTGTATATTAGTGATCTTAGCTTGGCAACACCCAGTACTTCAGAGTACTACACCACAATGCTACTGTGATGCATAATGATGATCCTGTGATTCACAAAAATGTTGCTATACTATGCAATAATGATGCTGTGCAGGGCAGTGATGTTGCTATGATAAACAGTAATGTTGTTGTGATGCACAGTGGTGAGACTGTATTAGACAATAAAGCTGTGCAACACAGTGATATTGCAGTGATATGCAATGATGATGTTGTGATACACAATAAATATGCTGCAATACATAATGATTCTATTGTGATGCATAGCAATTTTGCAGTGATAAGTAATGACAATGCTGTGATACACATTGAGTATGCTGCAATACATAATGATGCTTCTGTGATGCATGGTGATCTTGTTGTGAAATGAACTGATGATGCTGTGATACACAGAGTTGAAGCTGTGATGCATTATGAAGTTGTTGTAATACATGATGCCACCGTGTTGATTAGTGATGCTGGTGTGAAGTGCAAAGATGATGTTGTGATAGGAAATGCTGATGGTGTGGTATGAAGTAATGATGCAGAGATGCATAACAATACTAGTGTAATAAAGGTTGCTGCTACAATATGCAAAGTTGCTGCTGTGACATACAATGATGATGTAATAAACAATGATGATGCTGTGATACAAAACAATGCTTCTTTGGAATGGAGCGATACTACTGTGATATGCAGTAATGTTGCTGTTATATACAATGAAGTTGCTCTACAGACAGACACTAAACAAATAATCTCAATCCATCATACACGTCTACAGATACATATAAATAAATATATATATATATATATATATATATATATATATATATATATATATATCTATGTCTATATGACATTGCCGACTTTTCAGAAAGTCAAAGCATTTGTATGGATATTGCAAAACGGTGGAAATCAGAAAATGTAACCTTTTCCTCACTGTACTGTAATTTCAGGAGCTCAAAGTTGGTATATATAATTTGAAGGAGGGGGTGAAGGGGGGGCCTTGCCCAAAGCAAAAAGTACATTTTTGCTGTTTTTGTTGTTTTTGCTGTTTTCAGCTCTTCAGAAAGTAGAACATATGGTGTCGATCATATGACTTTCGACTTTCCATAAAGTCGATGATGTCATATAGACCATATGTGCATGCGCGCACACACACACACACACACACACACACACACACACACACACACACACACACACACACTCACACAAACACCTATTGATATATATAGAGCAAGAGAGAGAGATTTATATTTATAGCACTCATAAGAATGCACATATTCACACACACACACACACACACACACACACACACACGCACACACACGCACGCACACACACACACACACACACACACACACACACACATACACACACACACACACACACACACACACACACACACACACACACAAACAGTAAGTTGATATGAAAATTAAAAGGCTTGCAGTACTAGTGATTTATTACTAGTGATATACTGAAAATATAAGAAATGTATAGCCAATAAATTTTAAATATTTAACATGAAATGTAAAATATCTTGTATAAAAAATGTTCAAAACATTAATATTCTGCAAGTATAAGACTGGCAAGACAAGCTCCTTTTAAACCTTGTACAGTTCATTAGATATTAATGTTGCCCTTACTAGCTCTGTGATATAGAGGGATACATTGCTGACTATTACTCACATTACTGGGGGGTAATTAATGGCCCAGGTGCTGGAAGAATGAATGGACAGGAGTACTTACTCACCTCTCTCAGGAGGGATGGTGTGAATACCTCTAAACCTGGAAACATCAAAAGTCTGCACAAAGGCCCCTGAAAAGTAGATTCAACTGGCCAAAAATCATGATACTGATTAATGTAAAATTTGCATACATAATCATGTAACCCCACCCACTCTCAGGGAATTGTGGAATACCAACAAGAAGACTGAAGTCACTAAATAATAATAAGTAATGGCAAACATTTGAATTTTAGACTTCATCTCCCTCAAAAAATACATAATAATGCAAAACCTGTTATCTGAACAATTTTTAAAATCTGTCCCTATTTTGGGGCCTTTGTCCCACTCCCACCATTAATTTTGGCTTTGTTTAGATTTCTTGTGCTGAGAGATTGGAAGGATCTCACATTTCTGCTTTATAAACAACAGTACAGTATAACAACAAACCCCCTGAATCACAGATAGCACATATACTAGGCTAGGAATGTTAAACACTTTAAGAGTCAGATTATACTGCTTTCATAAATGTTGATGGATAAACATTGAACAAACCATAATATGCAAATTAATGTTTAAGTGGCCAATATTTTGGTTTTGTCAGCAAACACAAAAACATGGAACGCCCTAGCTTCAAGCACAAAAATGCAATGAAAACGAAACAGCTGAACCAGCAAATTAGTTAACATGGGGTATGTAAGTTTTATCATCTACTACCTAGTTAAAGGCTTCCAGTACAATTACTATACACATTTGCTGCATTGCTAATTCACATTTTAGCATATGGAGTGAAGTAACAGTCTGCACATTTTCTTTTTACAATAACCAATAAAGCAGTGCCCTCAATACTGAAACATTAAATGAAGATGCATGCCAAAGCAGCAAAGCTCCCCCACTCTTAGACAACACCACAATCACTTCCTCTTCCACCAAAAAAATTGGACTGCCTCGTTGTATTATCTCTCTGCAACACAGACTCTGAGCCCTGAAAGAAAGGGACCTGGCTTATCAGGAGCCAAGCACTCAATCACCAAGTGCACTGGTAGTGAAACATGCAAAAGATCTCTAGCTACTGTTAAAAAGACATGCGTCTGGAGCATTTCTCCCCGGGGCCTCCGCTGAAAATTGGTTTTGTTCCAAGTCAGACTTTCTTGGTTAACAAATGTTAAATAAATAAATAATCTAAATAAATAAAATATTGGCTGAGAAAAAGTGAAGGTAATAGCTTTGATCCACCGTATGTATGCATATATATATATATATATACATATGTTTTCAACCACCACCCCACTTGAAATGCCATTGGTGAAGAATAAAAAACAAGCAGCAAGTACATCAAGCTGTATGTTTCCCAAGTTACACTGCACAGATAATCAGTTAGAGGCTGTGCAGCACACACTAAGACTTGCATACATTCAACTCATCATACCTCCCACATCTCCTTCTAGGAAAATAAATTCTGCAGCTCTTCAGTGCATCTTAAATATTAAAATCAAGAAACAATTTTTAGTTTTAATCAAGATCGCCCCCTGCCCCCCAGTAAATCAGGAAATGTCCATGGGTTGAGATGTTAACAGCAAGCAAAGAGAACTATCAGCTGAATGCTCCCTTTGGCAACAGTTGTTTTTTTATGGGGTGTTTGCATCAAATGTGCTATTAAGAGGAATAAAAAATGAAAAACAAAATCTCACGCCATTAGTAACACCAAACATGGACCTACCTATCACAAAATAAATTGACACAAGTAACCACTTGGAAACTAATGAACGAACACATAAAGCACTTCCCCAAAGGGAACCACAGCTGAACTACACAATAAATAATAGAAATGGAAATAAGAACTTTTTGTTCTTTGTATTTATAAAGAAGTGGTGGTATTAAAGAGAATCTTGAAGAGAAGGAAAGTGCTTAATTCCAGTTCTACTATTGTATGTTTCAGACAGCTGTGGTTCCATTTGGGAGAGTCCCTTACTTGTTCGTTCTTTACCTACACAAAATCTTTCCAAGCCCTCCACATATTATGAAACTAAGCAGTGCCCTTACTACTGTCCTGTGCTGTCACTAGCCTATACCTCTTTTTTGGACTTTTTTCAATTAACTTCCACTACATTACGTCTCACCTCATGGGGCCTGTAGACTACTTCTAGCACCTGTTTTCTTGTTTGATGTAAGCTGACCAGCAGCTGGGGAACACACTCACTCATCCCTGAATTACAAGTTCAATTGCTTTTCAGTCATCTAGCCTAAATCCCTGCTCAGAAAAAAGTTCCAGTCCAGCCATGTTTACAATGTTGCTGTTACTTCTTTCCACATAGCAGAAAAAGAAATCTGTGCCCCTTAGTACGTATCCACGTCACTGGGTGTTACAATGCCTATTTCCAGTACTCATTGAAAAACATCATGTTTATGGTTTGAAGGCTTGTATGGTTCCAGAATTGCTGCTTAATGACTTCCTGGGGCAGAACTCACCTGTCTCCATCTCCGAGTCCCGAGGCCTACCCCAGTCTCCAAGTCTGGCAAGCACTCAAGCAGGCACTGACTCACAAAGTTGATGTCATGTCAGCCATAACTTAAAATTAAAATAAAAATAAATAAAAAAATCAGGAATTAAAGGGGCCACTTGGAAATTCATGGCACCCCATTAGTTTGCCCTCAAAACCAGCAAATACCTAGGAATTTGGTATGGTTGAGAGGAATGATGATGTAGATGTACTTAGCTGGTAGCACACAGCAGGCATATTAAAACTTTGGGAAACAGACAGTCATGCTGACTTACTTGCGTTACACAAAACAAACTTATTGTATGCACAAATTCATTCTTTGCTTTCAGATATATCCTCTTCTTTTTACCCCTGACTTCATGCCCACTTATCACAATTATATACCCTTGAGATATGGTACAACTCACAGCCATCTGTGGAAATAAGCTATGTCATTATCAAAGATCAAAGTCCACTTAAAATTATATATATGTGTGTGTGTGTGTGTGTGTGTGTGTGTGTGTGTGTGTGTGTGTGTGTGTGTGTATATATATATATATATATATATATATATATATATATATATATATATATATATATATATATATATATATATATATATATATATATATATATATATATATATATATATATATATATATATATATATATAGTCCCCCTGCAATAACACTTGCTGTTGGTCTAGTTCACTCTGGGGTAATCCTAGGGGCATGTGCAGAACATGCCAATGTTTGTGACTTTGACATTATGACATCAATGAACTGGGTGTTGGCAGACTATCCATTTGATCAAGTGTCTGACAACTATATGTATATGTGTATGTGATTTTGTTTTTGTGTCTATGCATATATATTTATATACGCACACATGGAGCACACAATGTTGTCTAATTATATAACAAATTACTAAGGTAAAGCAAAGGGTGGGAATATAACAGTTCTCTGCATCACGACATAGTGTTTAATCCCTTAAAGATGACAGCAGTTCTTTAAAACTCTCAAGACTGTTCATAGGACATTTCACAGGAAATCATCAAAAAAGACAAAGAAAAGACAAAATTTGTGGCAAAGAGAATGGATCCTGAAGTGCAAGCCAAATAGAAGACAGCAGTGCAACTTTGTTTGCAGTAAACAGTGAAAAAATTGAGAAAGAATACTTTCTTTCTATTTAGAGTTGCTGAAGCTCAAAGGTACTTGAACATCGGAAGAGTAAAAATTGCAAATCAATTCCTTGAGTTAGCCAAGTAAATCAGTAGACCATAAGATATGAATACAACCTTTTAATTGTGAGCACTTTCGTTCACATAAAGTAAATGAACTTCTTCAGACAATAAAAGGAGTAAAAGTACATGCTTAAATACGTTTGTCAATTAATGACATCACAAGTCTATCTGGCGCAATATCAGTCGTATTTATTTTTACATAGGGAAAACAGAAAGACCCTTTAAACAAAGGATATACAAACACCAATACAGTATTAGTAAACAAAATAGTACAAATGCTTTGGCTAGACATATTATAGATGAACCTAGCCATCATTTTAAATACTTTATTATTGAGCAAGTAGTGCCAAATATTAAGGGAGCCCGTGGACTATTAAATTGGAAGAGAATGAGCTTTTATGGCAACTGAGGCTCAATGCACATTCATATCCTGGACTTAATGACTACTGCTCTTTAAAATGTATTTTAAAACTAAAATCACTATTGAGATTAAAAAAATATGTAATCATTATTGTGAGATATGTTAGTGAGTATTAAACTCAGCATTATATTCATGAAAAAGTACTTTGGAATATTGTGTTTAATAGTTTGTAACTTGAATATGTAGGAAATTGTATTTAAAAATCACATGCTACATTTCAATGGATGGATTTGTGATGTCATTAATTGACAAATGTATTTAAGCACTTACTTGTACTCCTTTTATTGTCTGAAGTTTATTTACTTTATGTGAATGAAAGCACTGTCAATTAAAAGGTTTTATTCATATCTTATGGTCTACTGATTTACTTGGCTACTACGAGGTTTTGAAACGCCTGGGAAAGAATTTCTGTTTGTATTTAGCCTTTCTGAGTTGGTCTATTCCTTGAGTTAAATCAATCCCTGCTTAATTCAAAAGAACATAGATTTATGAGGAGAAGTGTGTGATTGACAGGGATACCTGACCTATACAGTGAAAAGGATCTGCTAAGCTGTATTTTTGAACCCCACTGCCCAATAAAGCAACTAGACATTGAGAATAGCAAAACACATGGGGAAACAGCATAGTTAAATAACTCAACTAAAGCGCAAGTTGTGCAAATTTCAGAGCAACCCTTAATGGATATTTGAGGACTATAACATTTATAATATTTTCCACATAGATTAATTAAAATAAAACTGCTCACAATTTTCTCTACATAGTTAATGTCAAGGACAAAGAAATATGATCCAATGAGAGAAGAATAGGTGAAGTGCTCAGAACAAAGGAGATCTAATCTGACTTGATATGGCAAGCAACTCTGACTATCCAGGCCAATGGATAAAGGCACACTTTCTTGGTATCCACAGTCGAAGAAGTAGAATAATTAATTGTCCAAGAATGGAAGAAGCAGGTCACAAGGTGGGTGGGGGTGCTGTCTGCAAAAATATGATCAGCCATGTAAGTGTTGTCACCTTTGAAACAGCCCAGCAGTAGCAAAACAGAATGAGGAAGAAAGCTTAAAGATGAAATGTGTTGCACAGATGTAGGGCAAGAAGTAGTAGCACAACACAGAGAAATCATTAAAAGACAGGAAGAGGGATTCATGGAATTAAGGTGAAAGGAACTCGACCAGCTAGGCGGGGACTGGGCCAGCTAGACTATTTTGACCAGAGCAAGATGAGCCACATCAACACAAAACATGGCAAACTGTGGAGGGAGGAGGATAGACGATGAAGGGAAGGAACATATTTTGGCATTCAAAGAACAGCAAAAAACATACAGTGGCTTCAAGAAAGAAAAAGAGGCTCCAGCCACAGTGAGAGAAGATAATTACTGAAGTATGCATACAAAGAAGATGAAAGTGATGCAGCAGAATAAGATCAAACAGAATAGAATAATCTGGTCAAAGAGAACAGCACACCAAGCCACAGAATGAGGCTTAAAAGGAGTCAGAGAATTAATGTCCAGTCCAAACAGGAATATAAATCAAATGGACATCAAGGTAGAAACAGAAGCAAGGCATAGTAAATTTACAAGTGATGCTTACTTTAATTTTTTATTCTCTACACATAGCTGCTCACAATAACAGCACACCAATAAGTGAGCATAAGAAGATGCTAAGATAAATGAGCAAAGTCTTATTTTGATGTTTTGATATATTAACTGAAATGTTAATACAATGGATGTAAAAAGTGTGAAAACTGCAGAGGATTAATGAAACACTAATACAAACTATAACAGTGACAATCAGTGAGACTGAAAAGAGAGACATACTAGGGCTATTTTAAAAGAATATGTATATATAAATAAATATATATATATATATATATATATATATATATATATATATATGTGTGTGTGTGTGTGTGTGTAAAGAAGAAGCAGAGACCAATAAATGCAAAATAAATAAAATATGAATACACTGTTAAATACAGGTGGGGGTGGGGGTGGGGCAAGATTGAAGGGACATTGTGTCCATGACAATAGAGAAAAGACTAAATACACCAAAATGATCACTTGAAACCTAAAGATAACACAGTATAATGAGGTATGTCTTTCTCCAACACAATGCTAAACAAACAAATGGGGATGAAGAATAGGTGGAGAAAACCAAAATGAATAGAGAGGCAGAGGTACAAGGGATGAATAGCAAGGAATAAGGAACATCAAGAATATAGAAAGAAAATGCAGTCATTATTACTGTGGTGTTTGTCTAATATCCCACCAGACTGCCACCAATAAGTGACAACCCTACTTAAAACCTGTGTCAGTAATCATTAAGCCTCAATCCTCACCACTGACTCCAGTGTGGGAACATCACAGAAAACACCAGAGCGCAAAGCGCATAAAAGTAGAATTCCACAATTTCCCCTTAAGAGCACAACAAGAACACATTTTATTTCATGGGACTGGACTATATACCTCTGTCCACCCCAAATACAATCCCTTATCATATACTTCAGAGAAGTGTTTTCCAGATTAAGACCCCTGACTCACTCACTCTAAATCTCGCACACTCTAACACTTATGGGAAGCCTGACACAGATTTCCATTTGTGTCCCCTCCCCAGTACAAATAGTAAACACTGCCACGAGAGTCAGACTGGTCTACATGCCCTTCAAAGGGTGATAAATTATTAAAAATTAAATATCAGAATTAATGATCGCTATGAACAGAAGCAGCTAGGCATTTGAGGTGACCCGGGGAGTATCAAACAGGTATAAGCACTCTCTAATATCCAAAGAATGCACTGATTGTCTAGCCACAATGTAAAGTAATGAAAAACATTTAATAATAAATAAAATTACTATTAAAATAATTGAATCAATAACTTTCAAAGAACACCAGAATTCAATCACCAGAAATGTAAAATGAAACTGTAGGATAGAAGTCCATAATTTTAGAAAAACTCTATCTAAATAACTAAACTTTCCTAATCTAATTAGAGAATACTGTCCCTGAGCTAATCTAAAACATAACAACACAGCAAAGGCAGGCTTACAGTTTTTTGGTGAGTCCTTTTTTAGGTATCTACTGCACAGCACTGTAACTGACTGCAACTCTTAACTAACTGCCCGTCAACTGACTTCAGCAGTCTCTTTTATAGTCCAGGTTAACAGCCTCAACTGTCTTATTTTAAAAATAACAATCAGCTGTTTCAAAAAGTTATTTTTCCTGTCAATCATCTGCTCAAATAATCAACTAGCAACTAGGAACATTCTAATGACCTCATGTGCTGATCAGCTGATTCTCCACAGACAGTTTGTAATTTAGAATCTCCCTCACTAACATGTAAAATTAGAAATGTATCAAAACATTGACAGATTCTTTAAACATTTTGTATAATCAGGAAAGTAATCATCATTTTAAAAGACGTATTTACATTTTCATAATTAGACATGCTGGCATACAATACAAGTTAATCTGAGAATATACACAAATCTCCTGCCAGACATGCTAACACGGATTAAATTGTTTTTATTTTCTTCACCTTCCCCCCATGACTCAAGCACAGTTTTGATCCTTGAAAACCAATGCTTGAGAAAAATGGGTCTGTCTGGGAATATTAACCTTCTCCATTCATGGACAATCCATCTTCATTGGCATTACTAACCCCACTGTGATGTTGTATGGTAATATTATATGCTTGCAATCCTAGACTCAACCTTAGTAACTTGGCATATTGCTTACTGACCCTATTAAGCTACATTAAAGGGTTATGATCCATGAGTCCAGTGACTTTTCTCCCATAACGATAGGTCTGCAGTTTTTACAATGCCCAAACTATGGCAAAACACTCTTTCTCAATGGATGCATAACACTCTTCTCTAGGTTGGAGTCTATGGCTCAGATAAACCACTGGGTGCTCTTCTCCTTCTCTGGAAACTTGGCTAAGTACAGCCTCCACCAAATATTTTTAAGCATCTACCTGTACAATAAATTATTTTTGTAATCTGGACTGGCTAACAAAGGGGGTCCTCCCAAAATCTCTTTAAGTCTTTGGAATGCCTGTTCACAATCTGTAGTCCACACTACCTTGTTCAGTTTATTCTTCCTAGTTAGGTCAGTAAGGGGTGCAACAATGGTACTGTAATTGGGCACAAATTTCCTACAGTACCTGGCTGTCCTTGAAATGCTATCACTTGCTTCTTGGTAACAGGAACTTGCCACTCTTGACTAGTTTCCACCTTGACAGGTTCTGGCCTAATTTTACCACTTCCCACTCTGTGTCCCAAGTAAGAGACCTTAGCCATACCCACATGACACTTTCTGGGTTTAATGGTTAATCCTGCCCTACTTGACTATCCAAGACCTTCCTCACATGTTGGAGATGTTCCTGCTAGGAGTGGCAGTAAATAGTGATGTCATCCAAGTATGCTAGAGCATATACTCCTACCTACCAAGATATGGTCTACCAGCCTCTGGAAAGTTGCTGGGGCATTTTTCATTCCAAGAGGCATCCTGGTAAATTCATACAATCCATAAGGGGTTACAAAAGCTGATCTTTCTCTAGCAGCAGAGGTCAGGGGTACCTGCCAGTATCCCTTAGTCAGATCAATAGTGGTCAGATGCCTAGCCCCACCCAGCTGTTCTATGGCTTTGTCTGTACTTGGTATGGGGTATGCATCTGATTCTGTGCAACTATTTAATTTCCAGTAGTCTACATAGAATCTCACACTACCATCCTTCTTTAGTGCTAGCAATACAAGGAAAGCCCAAAGACTGTAAGACTCTGGAATTACCCCCAGTTCTAGCACTTCCATTATTTATTCTTTCAGAGTCTGCATTCACTCTCTCAGGTACTCTATAAAGAACCTGTTTAGTAGGTTTTTGGGTCCTGTGTCCACATGGTGTTGCACCAAATCAGTACACTGAACATATCCCCAAATTCCTTCAATACTGTTTTTAACTCCCAGACTTGATTAGGAGTTAACTGCTGCAATATGGTGATCTCTTCCACAGATGTGTCAATCTAGACTCACCCAAAAGACTGGTTACCATATCCTTTTCAGACTCTTCCTGTCATCCACTATGAATGCTCAATACTAGGGCCTCCATTTCATGATAAGATTTAATCATATTCACATGGTAAGGTTTATGCCCTTGTCTCTTATCTACCAAATTTACCATGTAGTTCATATCACTGATTTTCCTTACCACCTCAAAGGGTTCCCCCCAAACCGCTTGTAACTTATGTTTAACAGGAACAAGTACCATCACCTTCTGTCCCTCAGCATACTCTCGGGCTAGAGCATTCCTGATATACCACACCTTCTTTTGTTATTGGGCCACTGCTAGGTTCTCTTGAGCTAAACCCATGAGCTCCTTAAGTCTCGTCCAAAAGTTGAGAACATAAACCACAACAGACTCCTTGTGAGATTCATTCTCACCTTCTCACTCATCTTGAATTAAATCTAAAGGCCTCCTCACCCTATGCCCATATAACAACTCAAAGGGTAAAAAAAAATGTGGATTCTTGTAGTGCTTCCCTGTACGCAAATAACAGATGGGGCAAATATTTGTCTCACTTCCTTTTAAACTGGTCTGCAAATGCCCATAGCATAGTCTTCAGTGTAGAGTTCAACCTCTCCACAAGACCATTAGTCTGGGGATGGTAAGGAGTGCTCTTTAGATGTTTCACTCCACAATGCTTCACAGACAAGTCAGCAGGTCTGACATGAAGTTGACACCTTGGTCAGTCAGTATTTCCCATGGAAAACCTACCCTACTGAAGAGTTTTAGCAAAGTATTTGCCACCTTCTCTGCCTTAATAGATGACAGAGCCACCACCTCAGGATATCTGGTAGCATAGTCTACTACCACCAAGATGTATTTATTTCCTGTAGAACTTGGAGTACTCAGGGGTCCCAAATATACAGGACCACTCTCAAAAATGGCTCTTCATTAACAGGCAAAGGCATTAATGGAGCCTTAGCATTGTCCCTTGATTAACTGACGTTTTGACACTGTTCACAAGTCCTACAGTAGCCTAACACATTCCTTACAATCCCAAGCCAATTGAAATTTTGCATAATACGTGTCTTAGTATGTCTTATGCACCTATGACCTGAGAAAGGAATGTCATGTGCTATGGCTAAGAGTGGCAGATGGTAAGTTCTAAGCACAACCAACTACCATATTACTTCACCTTCTAGCCCACCTCCAGGAGTCCACTTTCTATACAAAAAAGCTTTGTTCAAGTATACAGACTCCCCTCTTCCTTGAGCCTTAGATGCCTCCTTAGCCATCTCCTTCAAGCTTTGTAACTTAGGATCCATAAGTTGACCCTGTCTCAACTCTACTTTTGTAACATTCCCCAGGTCCCCTTCCACAGGAAGCCTAGTCACTTTTGACAGCTGTGCCTCACTGCCACCACTCACCTCTGTCCTCACAGTCATCATGTCCAAAGCAACTTCAGTACCCACCAGCAGCTGTGGTTCACATTCAGACTTACTGCTACCAAATAGCATCCTCTCTGAAACAGCCACAATGCCAGTCCATGCTTCAGGTGTGAGATATTTCTGAGTCTCT
This sequence comes from Protopterus annectens, assembly GCF_019279795.1. Lineage (NCBI taxonomy): Eukaryota > Metazoa > Chordata > Ceratodontiformes > Protopteridae > Protopterus > Protopterus annectens. Next base: position 256,991,633 of record NC_056748.1, on the reverse strand, counting down.
CCCAGACTACCTGACCTACATGCCTGTCTCCAAGCCTCACTGTGTGTCACTGCATGTACACAAGGTGCTGCATCATCAAAGTCCTTCCCTATCAGGACATCTGCAGGAATATCCTCAAACACACCTACTTCCTTGCTTCTTCTTCCACTCTCCCAGTCAAGATGAACCCTAGCCAAAGGTATTTGGAATGAGGTCCCTCCCAAAGTTCTGACTGGAGTGGACTGTCCAAGCAAGTGCTGTGCTTCTCTAACCACTGCAGGCCTCACTATGGTTATATCAGAATATGTGTCCCTCTTAGCAGTTACCTGTTTACCATCTACTAAGATAGGATATAAATTGTGGTGATAATTAGGCACCCCAGTTATTTCTAAACAACTTACCATTGGCAGTTTGTCATCCACACTTACTGGCTCCCTCACTTTCTGTTTATCACCTTGTCTCAATAGATATTTGGCTGCTATGTGTTCCCTCTGGTTACACCTGAAATTATCTTATCCCTAACTGTGCACTTGGATTAGTAGTTTCCACCTTTACTGGTGTACTCTATTGGAGTGGTTTAGACTGCCCCCCCCCCCCATGGGTTGTCTTATGTCCACATGCAGCACTCCGTATCCCTTTCTTATGCAGTAGTACTCTACTTGCCAAGTAGAGATACCCTTTTCTTCCTACCTCCTCTGCAGAGTTACACTCATGGTCTGCTAACCACACTTTCATATCATCAGGCAAAGTACTGAGGGCTAGTTCCCTCACCAAAAGGTTTTCCAATCCCTCAAAAGTGGTGATCTAACACCCACTCACCCATCTGTGAAAGTAAGTGCTTAAGTCAGCAATATAATCACTTACACTTTCATCAGCCTTGGGTCTATGTTTACAAATATTTTATATATAACTCAGGTGTAAGTTTCAAACAGTCAACCAAGCAACATTTAATTTTTTCAGAATTGAAACAATCTACATCATTTAACTTTGCTACAGCCTGAACAGCTTTAACATGGAGTAAGGGGGTCAGGAGCTGAACCCAGAGATCATGGTCAACATCATATTGTCTACATACCCTCTCAAAAATATGAATAAAACTATCAAGGTCATCACCATCCATGTACTGACTTTTAAGGTTTCTGGGGTCTGGTTATTCCCTTCCCCATTACCTTGATGACCCTCTTGAAGGGTTTGAAGCTCTATTTCATGCCAGAGTTGTCTCTTGTTGCCCTCATCTTCTAAACACCTTAGTCTCTCTTTGGCCTTCAGCCATTTAATCTCCAGTTTATATTGGCACCGCTACTCCTCAGCCTCAAAATGTTGGGTTTCCAGGTGCAGTCTCTCTTCAGTTTCCAGTTCATAATGTCGCATTCACTCCTCAGCCTCCAATTCCAATCTCCTTAACTCCAGATGCATTCTCAGGTCCTCTGAAGAAAATGTTAATTGTCCCATCTCAGCAGGCTGCACATCACCAACACCAGTCTAAAACACAACATCGAGGCAAAGGCAGACTTACAGTTTTTGGTGAGTCTTTTTTTGGGTATGCACTGCACAGCAGTGTAACTGACTGCAACTCTTAACTAACTGCCCTTCAACTGACTTCAGCTGTCTCTTTTATAGTGCAGGTTAACAGTCTCAACTGTCTTATTTTAAAAATAACAATTATCTGTTTGAAGAAGTTATTTTTCTTGTCAATCATCTGTTCAAATAATCACCTAGCAACCAGGAACTTTCTAATGGCATCACATACTGATCAGCGGATTCTCCACAGACAGTTTGTACTTTATAATCTTCCCCCACAAACATGTGCAATTAGAAATGTATCAAAACACTGGCGTATTCTTTAAACATTTTGTATAAACAGGGAACTATTCAACATTTTAAAAACGTATTTACATTTTCACAATTAGACATGCTGGCATACAATACACGTTAATTTGAGAATATACACAAATCTCCTGCTGACATGCTAACACAGATGACAGTGTTTTCATTTCTTCACAATCACATGAGATAATAAAGTCATAGCCAATAATAATAAGTACAAATGGAATACTAAGGTGGTATCAAAAAAGGCTAGATAATAACACAAAAATGGCAAATTCTTGGCACAACCAAGGCCAGATACACCAAGGCTTACCCACTGCACTAGGATTAGAATGTGTGTGTGTGTGTGTGTGTGTGTGTGTGTGTGTGTGTGTGTGTGTGTGTGTGTGTGTGTGTGTGTGTGTGTGTGTGTGTGTGTGTGTAAGAGAGATAGCTGGGGCATTCAAGGACTTTTCAAGATCTGAAACCAATACTTTAGACTTGCCAGGAGGATCCAAATAAAGGTCGGAAACCAGGAGAAGGTTTCTTTATTAAAAGTCACAATACAATTGGAAAAGCTGCCACTAATAATCTCGCTGTCCCTTGCTGTAATATAAACACTTGATTTGTTGACAATGTGGGGGCATTGTGAGCAGGCTCTTCAAGATTTGGAATGTAGAAATGTCAGAAATGTTGTTTAGGAAATAGGAAATTAGAGGAAGGAATAGAAGAAATAAGGGAAATGGGTGTGGCAATAACCACAAAGAATGCGGTGTGGGATTTCAGAACTGATTAAAAGGAGGAGGGTGACTAGGAAAGTGGATACCAAAAAGAGTTTGGAGAGTGGAAGAATGACTTTTATTTTATTTTATGAAAGGTTTTACAAGAGGAGTTAGACTATTCAGTGTAGCACTGGAGAGGAGAGAAGATGGGAAAGCTAGTACAAGACAGGAGGGGAGGAAAATGGAAAAGATGAAGAAAGGTAGAATTGGATCTACATATAAATCATTTGGAGATAAAGAGGAGGAGAGTGTTATGAGAAGTGTGCAGCTGTAATAGGACTAGGAAGACTAAAGATGAGGTAATGGTAAGTTCTAGGCAGTTGTATGGAAGTTAACAAGGTGAGTAGAGTTTGTGATCTGGTGGGGATGTGCAATGCAGATTTCATCATATTTGGTGTAGAATTCCAGTACAAGTGATAAGTGATAGGTGGTGACCAGATGATAGACAATAGAGATATGGAAAGAAGCGAGCAGGAAAACTACATACGCGTTGGTTTCGTAAGGTAACTCAGAAAATGTACATCAGGTATGTCAAGAGATATTTCAGAATAAAGATGACTTCTCAGGGGCCTCCTGCCTGTATGGAATGGGACACAAGAAGGATGAATGAGACAAAGGAGAAATAATAGAGGTGTTTTTAGTAAGAGTAGGAGTCAAGAGTATCGATGAAGGAGTGAAAGATAATGAGGAAAAAGGCAGTATAGGGTGTGGATGTGGAAAATATCAATGTAATTAAGTAGGATACAGCATTTGTGATATGGTTTCAAGAAGACGTATGAAAGAAATGAAGAGTCAACCACTGGAGGAAGACGGACACTAAGTGTGATAATTCAATAGTAGTGTAGAAAGAATAGAAAAGGTCAGCCAAGTAATGCAGACCGAAGGTGGAGGCAGACTATGAGGAAGAGTGAAATTCTGTTGTTTGCAGGTGGCCCTGGGGGCTTTAACTGTAGGTAACTGTGAGATGTCAAACTGCTGTGGTTATTATTTTGAAATGATATATGAGAAATGTTAAGTATATATGGAACGTGAAAGAAAAGAAATACTATCAAACTGATCTTTAAAAATGTGGAGGGCTACAGTTAAGCACACTGAAAAGGCTCCTAAGTAAGAAAGAAACAAGAATGTGGATAAGAAGAGTGCTGGTAAAAGGAAGGATGGAATGATGCAGATCATCTTTCAGTGTGTTGGATGTGACAGCCAGAGGTGAGCGAGAGAGAGAGAGAGAGAGAGAGAGGAAAGAAAACTGACATTAAGGAAGAACAACTTAACCATTTATGACTAAAGCAAGCGATACAAACCATCATTATGTTCACTTATCTAAAGGACTAATGGTATTATCTGGTAATGACCTGTATCCTGTAGTTGTGGGTTTGATGATTCCCTTCATCTCTACTTACCTACTGTGTGACTCTGAGAATGTCATTTAACCAGATGATGCTCCTATGGTTATTTAAAAAATGTTCATTTTGATCAGTGCTGTAATCTGGTTAACAATTTCAAGTAAATAAAATATGTGCATGAATAAGTGTATAAACACTTACCCACATGCATGGATTATAGTTAAGAGATAGGCTGTACATGGTGGAGCAGTTTGAAAAAAAGCTAAACGGAGAGACTGATGCAGAAAGTAGAAAAAGAGAGGTGAAAGGAAGGTAAGGAGTAAACAAAGCAAGAAGAACAGCTACATTTGGAATAATGGAAAAGGCACAGAAGAATTGTGGAAGTGAAAGAGACAACAAAGGAGATAGCGTTCAGGCAACCAATAAGAAGGCACAAGTCAGAGAGATAGAAGAAATGCTAAGAATTAAGGAGTTTTGGTGTATGAACAGGAACAAAGATAATGAATACGTTCTACGGAAACCAAAAGGCACAAGGGTGAAGAAAGCCATAGCATAACCCAAAAGCAGGAAAGAGAACACAGCAACTATGTTTTTGCATTTCACATAAACCATGTCACCTTTACTGAGCTCCAAATTAGCCTAAAGAAAATACATTATTAGTTTACTTCCTGCTATTAGGACACCTTACATGTCCCCTGATGACTAAATCAGATTCCAAAATGTGCATTTAAAACACACATAGACACACACACACACACACACACACACACACACACACACACACACACACACACACAGGCATTCATGATGGGTGATTTTAATAAACTGTTGCGATTATATTTCAAAAATTGGATATGCCCTATGATGAGACTTATTCAATAATAAGTAATAATTCACCAGAACAACTAGTAAATCAACCCACTAAGGACAGGAATGTTCTAGATCTGTCTTTACAAATATAACCTCCCCGATATAACAGTCCAGAAATAATCCATTCCTGATGTAATCAGACAATAAATTAGCAGCCTTGTGTTTTAAAGTCCCAAACACTCCCCAAATAAGCAATTCCCGATGTTAGGACTTTCATAGTTTCATAGTTTCATAGGTTAGTACTAGGCTATCTGCCCTGGGGCATTTGTAAGCCTAGCCATAGTGATGTGGCTTTCACCACCCCATGAAATGGTACAAAAAATGCACAGAATAGATTTAGAATACTGTGCCTCTGACTAGTAGTGACACAGTGAAGGTCCCCTTATATAATAGAATTAGTTTACTGTGCCCCTGTCCTGTAGTGACACAGATGTGACCCCTGGGGTAAACTTACGATCTCCCATCCATTCATCAAGATTTCTCTTGAAGAGAGTCAGTGAGGGGCTCTGCCTAACATGAACTGGGATCTTGTTCCAGAGCATGGGGAGCCTCTGGGTTATGAATCTATCCCTCCAGCATGTCTTATTCATACTTGTGCCGAGGTTTAAGTCTTTAGCTCTCGTGGTTCTGATGGATTTGGATTTTTTGAGGTGGAGCATGTCCATCAGTTCCTGATTGGAAATGGGCTTGTACGTCAGGCAGAGATCACCTCTGAGCAGGCGGTATGCTACTGAATAGAGCTGGAGTTTCTTTAGTCTGGCAGAATAAGACATATGTTGGAGACCCTTGATCCTCTTGGTGAGGAACTTTTGTGGTCTCTCCAGCTGTTGCAAATGCCGGGTGAGGTACATACCAAATGGGGCACTGTACTCAATCATGGGTCTGATGAGGGAGGAGTATAGGGGTACAATGACATCGTTGGATCTGGATGTGAATCCCTTCATGATAAGGTGTGCAAGGTAGAAAGTTTTTCTAACCACTTTGGCAACGTGGGTGTCAAATGAGAGGTTGCTGTCAACTTGGGTCCTTAGGTCTCTGATTACTTTTTCCGTACTCAGTGGGTTGCTGTCTATGTGATAATTTGTGGGTACTTTGTTTTTCCCAAAGGGGATGACTATACATTTTTTTGGCATTTAGTTTAAGGCCATGACTCCGGCACCAGTTGTCCGTTTCTGTGAGGCCTTTTTGTAGGATGTATGTGTCCGCTGGTGTATCAACTATGGCGCCTACTTTGCAGTCATCTGTGAACTTTGTCAGCCACAATCCTCCCATGTTTGCTTTAACATCTGAGAAATAAATGCCGAACAAGAGGGATCCCAGGACAGATCCCCGTGGGACACCACTTGTGACTGGCTTTGAGTATGACATTGCTCCAGCGATTTTAACTTTATGGGTTCTGTCCTTTAGCCAGTTTGCAACCCATCTAGTGACATAAGGGTTTACATTTAAGCTGTTGAGCTTATCTATGATGCCTGAGTGGGGTATTGTGTCGAAGGCCTTAGCCAAGTCCAGGTAGGCTGTATGGACTGCTTTGCCCTCATCAGTGGCTCTAGTGACTGTTTCAAAAAAGTCAACCAGGTTCAAAAGGCAGGATCTGCCCTTTACAAAGCCGAATTGGGTGGGGTCAAGTGTCTGTAGGTCCCCAATGTCTCTGTTTATGAGTTCCATAATGATTCTTTCCATAGCTTTGCAGACCAGGCTGGTTAAGCTTATGGGGCGGTAGTTCCCAGGGTCTGAAGAGGTACCCCCTTTGTGGAGTGGGACCACTATTGCTGTACGTCAGTGTTCAGGTACATATCCTGCAGTAAGGCTAAGGTTAAATAGCATTTTTATGTGCGGGTTTAGCTCCTCTTGGAGTTCACGTAGCATGCAACCCGGGATACCGTCAGGTCCCATTGATGCTGTGTTTTTAGCTTTGTTGAGGGCGGCTCTCACTTGGACATCTGAGATGACAGGGAGATTACTTTCAGCTGGGATAAGTATTTCTTCTTTTGGGGGTGATGGAGGGGAGAAATTTGCACTGAACCTGTCAGCCAGAATGTTGGCAATATCTGTGGGTTCAGTGTATTTTTTGTTGTTGTGAACTAACTCTGAGCATATCTGAGGGTTTCCGCCCAGGTTTCTAACATAGCTGAAGAAGGCTTTGTGGTTATCTTTAGTGTCCTTAGCAATTTTTCTCTCAAAGTTGGCCTTGAAAGTTTTTATGAGAGAACATAGTTTTCTGCTAGTGTTGATCAGAGATGTCTTCCCTTTATGGGATTTTGCTCTGTCGTGCAGTAGCTTCCTTCTTTTGTTATACAATTTGTTAATGGCTGAGGTCCACCAGACAGGACGCTTGCCTTTGGTGGAGAGGGACTTGGATTTATTTGGGATTGCATGATCCATGCATTCTTGGAGATGTCCATAGAAAGCATTTGTGAAGGATTCGGCATTGTGGGATGTGGTATCCACTGGCCCAGTGGGCTTAAAGGATACCATCTCAGTCTTAAGAAGAGTGAAGTCTGCTTTTGAGAAGTTTTTCACTGTGGTCTTTTGTGCTGAGGGTGGAGGTGGGATATGTATATCCATGGTGATTAGTTTGTGGTCAGATCTCACTAGTGAGGGGTATATCTCCGGTGTGGTGCATTTTGTCCCCATGTTTGTGATGATCAGGTCTAGTATATTATCTCCCCTAGTGGGAGAGGTGACTAGTTGTTCCAGTGCCTTTGAATTTATGAATTCCAGGAACCTTTGGGCTAGGGTGTTAGGGCTAGAATAATGTACCCAATCTATGTTTGGACAGTTGAAGTCTCCCAGTATGATGCTATTTTGTGATACATTCATATCCTCCAATGTCTTCAGGAAGGCTGAGTGGGGTTCCTGAGATTGGGAGGGTGGTCTGTAACATGCTACCAGTTGTATAGCAGTTTTGTCTATGGTTAGTTGCACCTTTATGGTCTCCGATGCTTCATGTGTTGCTACTAACCTGGAGGTGTGGGTGTCCTTGATGAATATGGACACTCCCCCTCCCTTTGTGGTTCGGCCCGGGTTTTGGGGCCGAAAAGCATGATATGAGGTATAGCCTGGTAGTGCTGGGGTGCTCTCAGGAGCCTTGAACCAGGTTTCAGTTACTGCACAGACGTCAATGTTTTCCATACTGAGGAGTGCATCGAGAGCCTGCATCTTGAGATTTAGACTTCTGGCGTTGAGCAGCATTACCCTTAGTTTTTTTCCATTTTTGTTTTCTAGGGAGGTGGGTTTGTCTTTTGAGCCTTGCCTAAAAAAGGCACTATGGGGGTGGCAAGAGCCTTAGCCAATATCCGGAAGCCCAGTGGTGACAGGTGCAAGCCGTCCCTTGCGAAGCAGCATGGCTTGTCCAACATGTCATCCCAGGCAGACAGACATTGGATTCCCTTAGAATGACACCAGTACTTGAGCCAATTATTAAAGCTGATCATCTTGTCTTTGTATTGTGGCATCATTCTTGGTGAGGGCAAGATGCTGCTCAGGATCAGGGTCATACCAGCCTGGGCGACATAATCAGAGAGCTCCTCTATGTCTCTTTTCATGTAGTCCAGGGAGTTACGTCTCAGGTCATTCACGCCAGCATGGACAATGACGGAGTCATATTTGTACTTGCTTTGGAGTGACCTGAGTGCGTGTGTTATGTGGCGGATCCTAGCTCCCGATAGGCAGCTCACAGTCACCCTCTCGTTGTTCAGCTTGGTAAGCAGGACATCAGTGTGTCTGACTATAGAGTCACCTATTACTAGTGTATCAGGCATGGTGTTTGGCCTTAAGGGCTGTGATTGATTGACACACTGATTTATTGAAGTATGTGTTGCATGTGTTTTGTTTTGAGGTGGTGGGTTTTTGGATATCTGCTTTGGTAGCCTCTGTTGTTTTGGTAAGTTTTTTATTAGAGCCTCCGAGTATGTCTTTGTGTTTTTATGTGTTTGGTTTGCAGTTGTGGTAGGTCTATGTGGGACTGGGTTTGTTGTGTGTGTGGTTACCATCTCCTCCTGTCTGGTCATACCAGCCCTGAGTTGAGAGAGTTCAGCCTCCAGTTCGGCTATATAGTTGCATCTCTCACATGTAATTGTGTTTGTTGGGAGGAGGAGAGGGTTGTCTGTGTACATGAGACAATTGTAGCATTGTCTCAAGATACCCAGATTTACCAGCTGAACTGGAGTGGATGCCAGAAATCTACCACTCGACATGCTAGAACAGTATAAGGGAGTGCTGTGCCTTTAAAGGAAGTGGATATCCACAGGGGTGGTAGGTGGATGTAGTGCTTACTTAGTACGAGAGTGCTTACTTAGTAGAGAAGTTATGAGAAAAAGTGCTAGGCTTATAATATAGTGAGTAGTCTGATTATACTAAAAGTAGAACTTCCTTAAGGGAAAATTTGAAGAGCAGACTTGGCGGAGCCAGAAGAAGTTTTTTCTTGTTTAACCAGTGCTGCGCTATGCGCACAACCGCGCAAAGCCGTGCAAATGTGGTTTTTAAACAGGGAACTTCAAAAGAGCTAGAAATGGTCCAAAACAACCAATTACTACAGCTCTTGTGCTGAGGTCACTTCCTACAGGGTCAGGTAGGCTGCTCAAGGCTCCCCACTCCCACTGGTGAGCAAAGAAACTTTCTTCTATCCAAGTAAGGTAATGGACAACACAGGAACTACACCACAGCCCAGAATACAGCAATGCCTGTAAACTAGTCTAAACTAGTCGAGGAGAGGTGGGAAAACAAGGATATTTTTTTTGTTTTTTTTGTTTTTAGATAGAAACACACGGAAAATGCAGAGACAGTAATAAATCAGTTACACAGGCTAGCACACTTTAGTGGGCAGCCTCAACAGTTAAATTAAACAAACAAACAAACTTTCGATCAAATTTGACTAAAATGTAACTTTAAGTGCAGATATTAAAATAATGCAGCAAACAGATAAAAAACAGTTTAAGCTTGTTTAGGGTAAGCTAGAGAAGCTATTCCAAGTAAAAAAACAGCAAAGATACTTAAATCCAGAAAGTAGTCGCTTTCCTGAGTTCTCTGTAGCTAGGACCACTCTGCAGGACCACGAGGAGCCTATCTGAGTAGTATAGCCAGAAAAAAATGCCCAGAGGTAGATTTTAAACAGGGAACTTCAAAAGAGCTAGAAATGGTCCAAAACAACCATTTACTACAGCTCTTGTGCTGAGGTCACTTCCTACAGGGACAGGTAGGCTGCTCAAGGCTCCCCACTCCCACTGGTGAGCAAAGAAACTTCCCTCTATCCAAGTAAGGTAATGGACAACACAGGAACTACACCACAGCCCAGAATACAGCAATGCCTGCAAACTGGTCTAAACTAGTCTAGGAGAGGCGGGAAAACAAGGATTATTTTTTTTTTTTTTTTTGTTTTTAGATAGAAACACACAGAAAATGCAGAGACAGTAATAAATCAGTCAATCGGACATACTTCACAAACTGTTATAATGACCTCTCATGGTTTGCTTGCAATATCTCCATATCTCCAGCCCCATGTTGATGCAGCTTATGCAAATTAATTTTCATACACCATCATAAATTTATAGATCTGGCAGTCCCTACTACATCCAAATAGAATGGGAATTTAAAAAATGAACCACATTGTTGTCCATTAATACAAACAGGCTGTACTAAAAAAAAATGAAGCAAAAAAAACCCTCCAAATGTCCTATAATAAATACCAGCATAACCGTACTAAAGACTCAATCAAAGTGATCAGCAAAGAACTAAAAATGACCATCAAGAAAATGAAAACAAAATATGAAATAAAACTAGTATTTTAAGCAAAGGATGATTATAAATCCTGTTTTAATTATGTCATAAAATTAAATGTAACACCTAGCAATGTTTCGAACTAATGCAAAATGGCACCACCCTCTCTGACCCTAAAGACATAGCCAATATATTTACAGACAAAATTAATGCCAACTTCACCCCAGAAAAAATTTGTAAACCTCCACAAACCTCTGAGTTCCTTAATTTCCATGTGGTCTTCAGGAATAAAAGCTAAAACCAATACTTCCATGGTCCCAAACAATTTCCTTGGATGAGTAATAAGTAACTCCAAACATGCCCTTGCAGAACTTATTTATTTAAGATTAGGCACATTATAAGTCCCTGGATTGTGTTGAATGGTTGTTTGCCATCACAAGTAGGGTCTTACCACAAACCCAGGGAACTATAGACACATTAGCCTTCTTTTTCTTCTTCTTTCGACTTTTTCCCAGTTAGGGGTCGCCACAGTGGATCACCTGTCTGCTCATGATTGGCAGTGGATTTTTACTGTGTCGAGTTGCTAGCCCGGTGCCCAACCTTCCACAGAAGGAACACACATGCACGCACTCACACCTAGGGCCAATTTAGAGTGTCCAATCCACCTACAACATGTCTTTGGGATATGGGAGGAAACCGGAGCACCTGGAGGAAACCCAAGCAACCACGGGGAGGAAATGCAGACTCCACACAGAAGGCACCACAGCCGAGGATTGAACCAGAGAACCTCTTGCTGTGAGGCAACAATGCTAACCGTTGCACCACCGTGGCCACCCTATAGACACATTAGCCTAAGTATTGTAATTTGCAAAGCCATGGAACACACCATATATGACTTCATAAGCTATGATATCAAAAACTTCATACTTTTAGATGAACTGTAGTATGACTCTGTCAAGGGTAGGTCATGTCTACTTAATTTGGCAAATGTATTTGAAAAGATCATGTCTGAAGTGGATAGTGGTCATTCAGTCCATGCAGCATGGCCAGATCTACTACCCCCCTTGTTGATATCATAGATAAGATATAATACCTATAAATGTAGTGTGGGAGATACAGCTTCAGACAGAAGGAAGCTGACAAGATGTATGCTTCTGGGTCCCCTCCCTTTCATCCTTTCTCCCTTTTGGCATATATTTTTCTGATCTTAATACTAGGATTTAAAACTTATAGCTGACTAAATTTGTTGATGACTACAATCTGGGAGATATCGCCTATTTATTCCTAGATGTAGAATCATTACAACATGAAATAGTCCTTACAAACCAGTGGTATACAGAAAATAGGCTAAAATTAAATGCAAAAGAGTACAGTATTGCCATACTTGGTAAACAACCTTCATGTACATCTAACAGTATAGATGACATCCAACACCAAATAGACACATTCATCAGGGCTCTTGGCACCTTGGTCAATTCCATACTCTCCTTTGATTACTCAGAGATTTGAGATGCATGGCTAGGCTTAAAATGGCCCATGTGGTTGTTAGCCTGGTAAACACCTATGAGTCTATGAACCTAATGGTTAGTAAATCCTTCTATATCGCGTACATATAACTAATGGCATCTCATCTAGGTCAAAAGAAGTTATTCCGTTGTACTTGGTTCAAAGTAGACTGATTATAGAGTACAATGCCTCCTTTGTCTTGTACCAAACTACCAAAAACCGAACATTAAAAATAAAAAAGTTAAAAATGGAAGCCAAAACACATGGAACAGTTTATTAATACAAAATAGGAACAAAATACATAAACACTTTCATCTATCAAATATTAGACTTCTTCAGATTAAATCCAACATTCGTTCCGACACAAAAAATAAATTCCCTGAAAGTCATGTGATACAAAATTATTTAAAATTTAAAGGTACAGGATGTATTAGTAATAATTAAACAAATACCAGCTTGGATAACTAGTACAAATGCACTCGACCCGCATTATGTTTTCTCTATTTTGGAGCAAGTTGAGAAAAACTCCAGGAGAGGCCCATGGGCAATAATTTTAGAACAAAGAGAATTATGGTGGGAGCTCTTTTTTTATTTATTTATTATTTATATATTGGGTGTATCAATCAAGTTGTATTAATTTAATAAAGTTCTGTTAATTTATTTATTGATTTTATTAGGGTTATAATTAATTGTTTAGGATATTTAATAAGGTCTTGAATGATTGTATAAGTTTTTACACTGAAGAAGAGCACATTTGCTTGAAAGCTTTGTTATTAATTAAAACTTTTACTTCTTTGAGTGGTTGTGTCCTTCCTTTTATGTTATTTTATAACTTCATTTGTGGATAAGATTTATTTGGATGTTGTACCTGTTTTCTACTTTTGTCTAATAGTTCAGAAAATGGAGGGTAACAATCTTCGTTGTAACCCAAGGTACATATTTTACTGCTAATTTGTTTTCCATGATGACTGCCTATTCATATTGACCGTTAGGTTGTGTTATTTTGGGCTTGTAGTGATATGGTGGAATTATTATTCCAAAGCAAATCTGTGGAATTACAAGTTCTTGTATTGTTGACCACTGTAACAAATAGTATCTGGCATTCCATGTATACCAAAAATTCTCTTTATAAGATTAACAAAAGTATTGTTTGCCATCAGGTAAGCACAATGGTGTAGCAGTTAGTGTTGTTGCCTCACAGCAAGATGTTTTCCAGTTTGATTCTTGGCTGGGGGGTCTTCTGTGTGAAGTCTGCATGTCGTCCCTGCACGCACATGAGTTTTCTCTGGGTGCTCCGGTTTCCTTCCACATTCCACAATCATGCAGCAGGTGGACTGGACACTCTAAACTGACTCTAGATGTGAATGTGTGTGATGTACCCTCTGAGAAGGGTTGGGCCTTGAGCTAACTACCTGAGCCCGTATGTACCACGTGGTGTGTAAATGGATGATTGTCTGCCATCTTCCTTAAGTTGCATATTTCTGGGAATTTTGAATGACAGTTTAAATAGCTGGCATTATATATGTTTATATTGGAAAAAAGATATCATCTAAAGTAGAATCATTCCACTTAGGACACTGTCTTTTGCAGACTATAACATGTAGAACAGGAATTTCCTCAATCTGAGTTTATACATGGGGCCAAAATGTGATGCCTCTTGATTGATCTTTGCACTTTGCAGGATCTAAATGTGTTTCATGTATCTAGGCAAGTTGGTTCTCTCTGATGCAGATACAATTTCTCTATTACATTTACAGACAAGTCCATCGGTACAGCTTAATTCAGCATGGAAAGTAAAGAATGTCACCAGAGATATAGGGATTTTTTTTTTTTTTTTTTTTTTTATTCAAATGATCCTTATCGGATTGTTCTTGTTAACTGTTACATTTCTTTAGCATTTTCAAGTCTGTTTCTTGAATTCCTTCTTTTCTGAAATAGGTAAGTTCAGAGCTACTGTAATTACTTCAAGAATATTAATAAGCATTCATTTTGTCTGTTTCAGTTCTGTTCAGTTCATAGCATCAATAATGTGTATCTGCTTCCCAAGCCAAGTCAAAATAATATTACATTTAATAAGGCTCAGTAGCATTGTCTGTACTCTCAGAAGTGCCTGATGAGTGTTTTTTAAAGGATGTTCTGAAGTGAGTTATGATCAGACTGTATTATATATATATATATATATATATATATATATATATAGAGAGAGAGAGAGAGAGAGAGAGGACAGATAGATAGATGCATAGCTGTAGCTATAGCTATAGCTATAGATATAGATACAAATATAGATATAGATATAGATATGGATGTACTTTACAAGCTCGAAGTTTCAAAACTTCGAACTGCAAATGGTCAAAACCATAAGATTGAAGTTTTGAAACTTTGACACTGTAATAAAACAAATAAAAGCAAAAAAAATGTTTTTACATTGTTGCAGGGGAGCAAGCTTCCCACACCCCCACACCCCCTGCTAAATAAATATACCAACTCCAAAATCACACTACAGTGAGGAAAACAGTACATTTCCCATTCCATGCTGTACTGTGATCTCCATTCTAAATGTTCAATGTTTCAAAACTTCAATCTCATGGTCTCGACCATTTGCAGTTTGAAGTTTTGAAGCTTCAAGGCTTCAAGCTTGTTAAGGGTATATATATATATATATATATAGAGAGAGAGAGAGAGATACATATTTTCACAGACATGCACAATGCCCAATATTTCTATTTTCCTATTTGCACATAGGCTTCTACAATACTTGTATTGGCTCTTTGGAAGACAGCAGGGACTAACAAGATCAGAGACAGAATCTGCAGGAACCAGTTTTGTTTGAAGAATGTGTTAAATATGCACAGTTTAGAGCTTCACTCATTCAACTTCACATGACAACACTGCAGAATATCATTGGGGTTGGGCTTAGTATAATGGTTATGGTGTTTACCTCACAGGCACAAAGTACAAGGTTTGGTTCTCACATTTAAAAATGGAAATTGGTTAAGCAGTAAAGGTCCAAGCTTAAAATGTCCCACAAGGGCAGCTACCCTAGTTCCGACCTAAGGTGCTACATTAACCACAACTTCTTTAACAGTCTTAAGGAGACAGTGCTCCCTTTAAATGCCTGATTTATTTGCTTGGGGTCTGTACATATACAGCTCTTGTTTGGCTTCAAAACTGTTCTTATAACATTAATCCAGTCTGTTGGTTAAGTTTATCTGTCAATGACCCTTGATTATTCCATGCTGTTTGAGCTACTTCTCAGTTATTTGAGTCACGACCAGCAGTGCATATCTCAGGTAGACAGTGGAGAAGAAATAGAAATGCAAATGAGATGTCAGATAGAAATGAGGCACACTGATTATGTAAAAAATGACATTAAAGTTAGCAAAGTGATTCTGAGACATAAAACCGGCAAATGCTGCCACATTATAGCTTTGTTCTGAACTCTAAGAATTTATGATGTGAAGATAATCTCCATGCTTGAGGTAGCAGTAGCTGTTAGTGATAGTGTCCACTCTCAGAGCCAGTATTGTCACCACTGCATAAGGTACTGTCAGTATCGTGCCTACCAGTACCTGTTTCAGACTGACTAGCATATAGTGGACATCTTCAATGCAGATAAGGAAAATATACAAGAGCGTGTCCATTTGCATCATCTAGCAGCAGAATCAATGTCAATGCATGGACTTCCCACCCCAGAGGACAGTAAGCTATGTTCAATATCATACCTCTCAACCTCCAAACATTAAAAGTCATAGCAGAGGGTCAAAAAAGAATCACGTTTTTTACTTTTATTTTTTTTACAACAGAAGGTCTTGAAGTACTAAAATATATAGTTAGTGGTGGGGAGTCTTTGTTAATGCTTATCTGAGTAATTTAATTAATAAAGTATGATTTTATGAGGACCTTCAACAAATCTAGGAGGAAAAAGGCTAAATTTGAGGGACAAAGTCATAGCACTATAACCAAGTCATGGCAATTTTGAGGTATGCACAGAATTAACCATCGTGCATAGACTTTTCCTTCACCTGTTATGACATGCTAGGCATGTTGCAGGCAGCAGCCTTGTGTAGCCTTCATCAGATGCTTGATGTTATGCTGCAGGATGGGGAGAAAGCATATATGGTTCACACACACACACACACACACACACACACACACACACACACACACACACACACACACACACACATACACATTACCATCAAGGCCCACTAAGTCCACAGAGAGGGCTTCCACTCCCTCAACAGCCACTCCATATGTAATACACAGGGTATCCTCTATAATATTTTTGTGAACCACCCAGGCACTTCCTGTGATTCAACATGTGACACGCACTTGGCCTGTACTAATGGTTCTTGCAGACAGAGAGCTTCTCATATGTTCATCAAGTTGGTGGGTGCATACATAGGTGGGAAAAAAGGCCAGCATAGATAGCTACCATGCAAGCAGCTAGCAAGCCACACATACTGTTGTGTATTGCAAATGATGGTGGACTGCCCCAGAGACTTCCCATACTCTGGAACAGACTACCTATCTATGTCAAACAGAGCTCTTCATTAGCACTCTTCAAGAAAAATCTTGATGATTGGATGGGTAATAGGAAATTCACTCCGGGGATCACTTCTGTGGTTCTGCTTGACAGGGGCACAGGAAAATAATTTTCTTGGGTGGCAAAAGCCAGGGCACATTTTTGGCTAGGCTTGTATAGGCCCTAGGGCCAATAGCCTAGTACCTACCTATGAACCTATGAACCTATATGCACTCTCATCCACAAACCCCAATCTGTAGCACAGGTGACATACAACATTCTAAAGGAGAACTAATGGAATGTGTGGGCAAGTGTATTTGGTCAACTGAGAGTAAACTGCCACTGTCTTGATAAATCTAGTGAGGTACTGCTATATGCACCTGAAACCTGCAGCTAATTCTTTATCGTATGATTCCTGTTGTGTAACATAGCTTTGTAGAACCACCTACAACAGACAGACAAACATCACCACAGAACCCTCCATGACAATAGGGGCAACAGCTAATAGACAGAGTGATCAGTCGGTAGCAGCAGTACAATATGTAAGACAGAGGGTAGTATAATGCATTGCAGCACTGGCCAAAAAATAGCATCTGGTCCAAAACTGAAGACCATAAAACAGACAACACAGAATAAAATGGAGGATTGCATTATCTCATACACAAGCTATACAAGGCAGTGGATGTATTGTCCACTTTGTGCATCAGGCACTGCCATAACAATGCAGGCTATGGGCTTAACTGGACATAGTCATTATCACTTGCACAGCTGGGTAGACACAGTGGCACGTGACAGCAACAGTATCATATGGGCTTGGGCCATGTTGATGTGGTGGCTATGTACATAGAATAGCAGGCTAAGGGAAGTCCTGGATCACATCTTCCAGTGGAAGGTCATGTAATGAATGTTGGTGATGTGTACTGCTGTGGTCAATGATCTTGCAGCTTCATGCAGTTTTTGGCATGGAAAGTTTAGAATTATAGGAGCATGCATGTGAATCCTGATGGAATGTCCCATGTCAGAACCATACAAATGTATGGTATCCATGACCTAGATTATTGCCACAAGTATACATGGCACTTTGTCAGGCCACAGATGATGATAAAAGTGTATAAATAAGGGAGCTGGTGCATGTGGCTTGCTGAGGTGTTCCAGGTGTAGATCCTGTGGAACATCAGCAGTCGTGATCATTGAGACAAGTCACACTCAGTAGTGACTGGCATGTGGCTGGAACTGACAGCTATTCTGCCTCATGGTCTGCATCATCTAGATAATGCTCAAGCTGTGATTAGTTACCATGCATCCGTACCCTTCCAAAACCATGGACAGCATAAACTACAGAAACAGACTGAAGGGAGATTACCATGTGCCTCATAAAAGAACTGATGGGGTCAATGTCAAGCACCGCTGACCTGAGCTTCAGTGTCTGATCCCTGTCTCCCTAATATGTTCCATTCTGCAAGCATTGCACATCATCACATAGGCTGCATGTCACCAAGCAGGCTAAATAGTGCACTGTCCATCTCCACAATGCCATGGTTAGCATCTGTCTGTGTTTGTGTCACTGACATGGATATCCAGTGATTTATACCTAGTACAGCACTCAGATCCTACACAGACATGCAGTCATGAGAGCAAACACTCATCAGAGAAACTGCAGCTTATGGTTGTCATTTAGGCTGTGGACTTCTGTGCAGCATGATTGGAGCTCCTAGTTACAGGATATTCACCAAATACTGGTGAGTTCAGGGGCTTGGCTTGACCTTCCACAAGAGTCTCAAATGTGGGGATGTTGTGAAGCCTGCACTATTAGTGCTGCTGACACTGCCATTGTGTCTTCAGTCTGCTCCATGTATAAATTTCCACCACCATTAAACAGAAGTGACCTGCTGACATCAGATATGTGCTGTTCTGTTATGCTGGTCCGTCCACCAGTAGAACATGTAAAGGCATCACAAGCATACCTGTTGCAGCAATCAAACACATGCCTATGCCACCTCATAGCAGGCATACTATTAAAAGATACAGTATGTGATTAGTGTATGGGCACATACATATCCTGTTGTGCACAGTATTGCATTTGCTGCCAGGTAGACAAAAAATGAGAATTTTCTTGTTGAATAAGTCCTGCTACACAGACAGACACAGATAATGCACTGTACAATACAAAGATGCAATAAATATTACTAACCTGGTGCATCTTCTACAGGTACTCATGACTGTTTTTAGCCCAGCTCCCACATCCCAGCTTCCACTAGTATTATGGTCTCTCCCATTCCTAACACAGGGATACTAAGTGTTCTCCACTTCTGTGATCTGCTTCTGTGATGGTGGTTGAAATCCAGTGGTAGATATGTCCTTGGCTATGTCCTGTGTCTTGTTTTTGGTTTGCAGTATCATATCACTCAGCTTTCACTATACCTGTTGCAGAGATCTGTTATGACCGCTAATAGCACTGATATCCTGCACCATGCCTTGCCAAATCTGGGCCGCATAAACCTCGTCTGTGTTATCTTTCCCTAGGCTGGAAATGACAGGTATGTAGAGCTCCATCAGAAGTTCACCATTCTTTTCAGTGATGAATTTTAAATTCATTGAATCAACTGTGGGCCCATGGCAAATATATACAAGTTTGTATTTGTGTACGTGGATTTAACTGGATGTAATGTACACTACCCAATTTGTCAGCCAGTTTGTTACCTTCTGTAGTGCTGTTTCCACTCTCCTTTTCCCTAGATACACTTCATGGGCATGTTATCATGGCACCCATTTCTGTATCAGCAGATTGACTACATGCAGTGCTTTACACACCTTGTTCTCACCATGTATTATTATCATCTGTCTCACTAAGTACAGGAACATTATGTTCATATAGCATTCCTTCCCTAGTTCTATCTGGCCCATGACATGACCTACAAATCAACAAAGCCAAACACTGAAGAAAAATGCAGAACCAGCACGTCCTGTAATTAACCTTTATTGAAGGATTAAGCACTTTCATCAGAATGTAACTCTAGACTTCTTCTGAATCCATAGTATCTCCTAAAAAGAACTTGTTTAAATACTAAACCAATAAATATCACATGACGAAATCCCAATAAAATATTCTATAGCTGGTATTTGGCGTTTAAAGTTATACAATGTATAGAATGAAAAGTGTTGTATGTTTTATATAATTCATAAGTTTATTTTTATAATTGAAATTTGTTGGTGTATTTATTTATTTTTAAATTGTCAGGTTTTAAAATTGTATTGTCTAACTGAACACTTAATTGAATATTTTATTGGGATTTGGTCATGTGATATTTTTTGATTTAGTATTTAAACAAGTTCCTTTTGGGAGATACTATGGATTCAGAAGAAGTCTAGGTTACGTTCTGATGAAAGCGCTTAATCCTTCAATAAAGGTTAATTACAGGAAATGCTGCTCCTGGATTTTTCTTCAGTGTTTGGCCGTGCCATGAACCCCCCTCCCCCACATACACACACAGTTGGGCATGACAGTGTCACACAATTTTGTTGTGTTCCTTCACATATACTATTTCCTGTATATCCCTGTTGCTGTCATCCACTACTGGTGTTGAGTACACTGAAGGGTTAGATTAATGGACATCTTCTCTTACTTCAGAATGCCTAGCTGAAAATCTAAAGTCATATTCTGTAAAGTCCTGATTCCACACTTACTCCTGTTAAGGTGTTATTCTGCAAATTTGCAGCAATATTTTATATCATATTAATAAGGGCCTCCTAGTGATGTGATTATGCTAATGAGGGTATTTACTGTACCTGTCTCAGAAGTGCTGCTGTAATAAAATAAGCTGTACTCACTGACAATACAATGCTGTTCTACAGTTAGGGATACATGCTCACTATACTTATGCATGGAGCAGTTCGTGTTCACAGCAGTGTGTGGCTCTCCTTTATAACAATACAAGGCATGTTACATGATGTGTAAAGATACATCCATATGCACAGTGCTACCATTTTGTTCCTCAGGTGAACCCCTGTGATTGAACTTGGCTTCCTCCTTTGCTAGGAACAGCAATACTCCTGCCTGGTGTCCAAAACAGAGCAAGGTTTTCTTGTCCTACCTCTAAAAGGACATTGAGGAGTACTTGTTAGACAATTATGATAATCCTCTGCACGAAATGAATGCTTTACATTGTTAGGATGGCAAATGATGTCACTGTCATCATCCATTCTATTGATCAGTGCAAGAATTAATATGGCAACCTGCAGTGACATCACTCTGACCTAATTCAACAGTCAGGGCAGCAGTCTGAGAAAGAGAAACAGACCTTTACTGCATGCCTTATTTTTTCTACCCTATTCTTTTAACAGGTCCAGCACAGTACTGAGTTCTTCCTAGTTTATATTTACAATGGTCAAAGATAATCATTCCAAAATGGAAAGACTTCTCAGGAGGCAAGAACACCTCTCAAGGTGTGAGTGTCAATGTGTCATGTTCCCTGTTGCCCTGTGCAGCTGCAATTTTATGTGTAACGTATGTGTAACATATGTGTATACTAACGTGCTCTCTATTTTTCTTTTCATTGTCCGGTTGTGGTTGAGGAAAAAGAGTGACAGTGATCACTTGAGCTGTCCCAGCTAATATCTGTGCTGCTGGAGAACCAGTGGTTACCAGGTCCTATTATCAGTAGGATACAAAGGTCATCTCACTGAAGATGACTTGAAAGGCTCAAGGAAGGTTTCCATGTCCATTTCTCAGGAAGGGAGGTGGAGCATTCAGTTCTGATAATGACTTGACTGTGTTCCTTGTGGTTTGTCATCTGAAGTGCATCAACAGCTAGATATCAAATCCAAAACCATAAACCATCTCCTTACATAGTTAGACAAGTCATGCGACCAGCAGTGCCTGATCATCAGACCACTGGAGGCAAAATTTGCACACAACATCATTATTTTTTTGGGAAAACTTGGCTATGCTTAGAAAGGCTCCTGGGTTGTTAGCCTAGTAACAATATAAGAATCTATGAATTAATGATATCAACCACAGAGGTTTACTACCTAGTCTTTAGATTCATAGGTTCGTAGGTTTATAGGTAGGTACTAGGCTATTGGCCCAAGGGCCTACGTAAGCCTAAACCAAAAAGGGACCAGCACACTCAGCAACAGGATTCAAATCCAAATGAATGTTTATTCAAAGGTGGCTAAAAAGCAACCTTCCATTAAATTGCACAAACCGGTTTCGGCTAATGTAGCCTTTCTCAATGTGACTTATTCAATTAGAGGAATTGGAGGAATTATCCAAATTTATTCAGTTATCTTGATCAAAAATTGTTAAATCCAGTGGAATATAACTTGGATTGATTTAACCAATACGTAACTGCCAAAATGCCAGCTTTGTGTGGAATACTTGTGTATAGGGATGATACATCTAATGTACATAACAGCCAATCCTCTTCCAGTTGCGAGTCTTCAATAATATTCAAAAATTGTGTGGTGTCTTGGATGCGTGATCTGACCATAGTCAGTAATGGCTTTAAATATTCAGTCAGAAAAGCAGATAAAGGTTCAGTAAGGGATCCTCGACCTGAAACTATGGGTCTGCCTGGCGGATTCATTAGATCTTTGTGTATTTTTGGTATTAAATAAAGGTATTGTGGCATTGGTTCCGGCACCTTGAGTTGCCTAGCAACTTGTGGGGTGATGATACCCTCCTCAACAGCTAAATCTATAAATGAATCAATATCAGTTTTGAAATTAGGAGTGGGATCCACTACCATCTTTATATAAAACTGCGATTGAGATAACTGTTTAAGTGCCTCTGCCTTATATTTTGAATACCACTTTAACACAAGGGTATATTAAGAGTACCAGGATGTTAAGGTGTTTGTCTAAGCAACTGTTTTGTGTAATTGAATAAGTCACATTGAGAAAGGCTACATTAGCCGAAACAGGTTTGTGCAATTTAATGGAAGGTTGCTTTTTAGCCACCTTTGAATAAACATTCATTTGGATTTGAATCCTGTTGCTGAGTGTGCTGGTCCCTTTTTGGTTTTGGTATAGATGGTTTGGACTGAGCACCACAGTCCACCATGCGTGCCTTGTTTCCCTATGTAAGCCTAGCCAACAAGGTTCCCTGGCTTACGCCACCCAAGAAATTTATTTTCCTGTGCCATTGTCGAGCAGAGACACAGAAGTGATCCTCGGCGTGTATTTCCTATTTCCCATCCACTCATCAAGATTTTTCTTGAAGAGTGCTAAAGAAGAACTTTGCTTGACATAGATGGGTAGCCTGTTTCAGAGTATGGGAAATCTCTGGGATAGAAATCTATCCCTCTAGCATGTCCTGTTTATTGTGGTGACAAGGTTTAGTCCCTAGAGCATGTAGCTCAGAGGGATTGGGATTTCTTTAGGTGTAGCATGTCCATAGCTTTATATGTTAGGCAGAGATCACCTCAGAGTAGGCGATATGCTATGAAGTAAAGCCGGAGTTTTTTGAGGCGGTCAGTGTAGGGCATTTGTTTGAGGCCAGTAATCCTCTTTGTGAAGTACTTCTGTGGCCTTTCCAGCTGCTGCAGATTTCTTGTGAGGTACATTCCAAAAGGGGCGTTGTACTCTATAATGGGTCTAATGAGTGTCGAGTAGAGCGGAACAATGACCTCTTTTTTCCTGGATGAGAACCCTTTTATGATGAGGTGTGGCACGTAGAAGGACTTCCTGACTACTGTGGCTATGTGACTATCAAAGGAAAGACTACTGTCCACCTGGGTCCCAAGTTCTCTTATCACACATTCGGTGTTAAGTAGATTGCTGCCTATGTGGTAGTTCATGGGTACAGAGTTTTTACCAAAGGGGATGACACTGCACTTTCTGGCATTGAGCTTAAGGCCATGGCTCTGACACCAGGAATCTGTCTCAGCGAGACCCTTCTGTAGGATGTCTACATCATTTGGGGACTTGACTATGGCTCCTAGTTTGCAGTCATCTGCAAACTTCATTAGCCAGAGGCCTTCTGTGTTAGCCTGCACTTCAGAGAAGTAGATACCAAACAAGAGAGGTCCCAGGATGGAACCCTGTGGTACTCCACTTGTCACTGCTTTGAGGTTAGATTTGGAGTCTGCAACTTTTACAGTGTGGGTTCTGTCAGTGAGCCTGTTGGCAACCCATCTTGTGATGTAGGGATTTATACCTAGTTTAGCGAGTTTAGCTATAATTCCAGAATGGGGGACGATGTCAAAAGCCTTGGCGAGGTCAAGATAGGCTGTGTGAACCACCTTACCCTCATCTACGGCTTTGGTGACTGCCTCAAAGAAGTCAGTCAGGTTCAGGAGGCATAATCTGCCTTTCACAAACCTGAACTGGGTGGGATCCAGAGTTTGGAGGTTACCAATGTCTTTGTTTATGAGTTCCATGATGATACGTTCCACGGCCTTGCAGACCAGGCTTGTCAGGCTAATAGGTCTCTAGTTCCCGGGATCAGTGGTGGCTCCCCCTTTGTGGAGTGGGATAACTGTTGCGGTGTGCCATTCAGTGGGCACAAGGCCTGATGTGAGGCTATTATTGAACACGGTGCTTAAGTGGGGAGCCAGTTCATTCTGAAGTTCATGTAAAACGCAGCCGGGGATGTTGTCCAGTCCCATGGATGCTGTGTTTTTGGCTTTAGAGAGTGCTTTTACCTGCGTAGTTGTGATTACAGGGATTCTGCATTCTTCCTGTATAGATATAGGCCCTTTAGGAGGGGGGTAAAGTTAGCACTGAACCTATTTGCCAGGATGTTGGCAATATCAGTTGGTTCTGTAATTTTCGTGCCTTTGTGCTGTAACTTAGAGCACATCTGGGTGCTGCCATTGAGATTCCTGAGATAGCTATAGAATGCTTTGTGGTTGTCCTTAGAATTAGTGGCAATTTTGTTTTTGTAATTAGCTTTGAAGGATCTTATAAGGGATCTCAGCTTCTTACTGAGGCTGACCAGGGAGCTCCTCCACTCATGGAATTTTACTCTCTTTTGCAACAGTTTCTTCCTTCTGTTGTACAGTTTGTTTATGGCAGGGGACCACCAGATTGGCTTCCTTTTTTTGGAGGATAGCGTCTTGGTTCTGTTTGGGATAGCATGAGCCACGCACTCATGTAAGTGCTTATAGAGTGCATTTGTTTAGGATTCAGCAGTTGTAACTGTATTGTCCATCTTCATGGGTGTCATGAAGTTCACCACTTCTGTCTTAAGAAGCATGAAGTTGGCTTTGGAGAAATATTTTACCGTGGTTTCCTTAATGGAGGGTGGGAGCAGGATGTGGATATCAAGGGTGATTAGCTTATGGTTTTCGGACCAACAAGGAGTTGACTTTAGGTGTGGAACACTGTTCACTCATGTTGGTAATGACTAGGTCTAGGATATTGTTGCTCCTGGTTGGGGTGTGGATAAGTTGATCCAGGGCATTGGAGTTTATGAATTCCAGAAAGCATTGAGCTAAGGAGTTGGTACACGAGTAGTTTTCCCAGTTAATGATGGGGTAATTGAAGTCGCCCATTATTAGGGTGTTTGGTTGAACCCTAATATTTTCCAGTACATCAAGAAAAGAGGAGTGGGAATCCTGGGGCATGATGAGGGATATGTAGCAAGCTACAATTTGGATTGCAGTTTTGCCCAGAGTTAGTTGCACTTGGATAACCTTGGATGCATTATGCTGAGCAACTAGCCTGGAGGTGTGGATATCCTTAATGAATATGGACACACCTAAGCCTTTGGTGTTTCGGTCCAGGTTACATGGCCAAAAAGTCTGGTATGAGTTATAACCTGGTAGTGCAGGGTTGCTCTCTGGAACCTTGAACCAGGTGTCAGTCACTGCACAGATATCAAGGTTCTCCATTTTAAGGAGTGCCTCAAGTGAGTGCATTTTGAGATTTAGACTTCTAGCATTGAGTAGCATTACCCGCAGTTTTTGCTTGCCTATTCCTGTTACCGTGGTGAATTTGTTATTTGAACCTTGCCTAAAAAAGGCACTATAGGGGCAGCAAGAGCCTTAGCCAGTATCCGGAATCCCAGGGGCGACAGGTGCAGGCCATCTGTGGCAAAGCATCGTGGTCTGTGGACCATGTCATCCCAAGCAGACAGATACTGGATCCCCTTAGAATGACACCAGAAGCTTAGCACATTGTTGAAGTCAATAATTTTGTCCTTGTACTGCAGTATCATTCGGGGCGATGGCAGAATGCTACTCAGGGCTAGGGTGATACCTGCCTGGGCTACAAGATCGGAGAGCTCTTCCATGTCTCTTTTCATATAGTCCAGGGAGGTACGTCTCAGGTCATTCACACCAACATGGGCAATGACAGAGTCATATTTGTACTTGTTGGGGAGTGACCTGAGTGTGTGGGTTATGTGGCAGATCCTGGCACCCAACAGGCAGCTGACAGTAACCTTCTCCTTGTTTAGCCTGGTGAGTGGGACATCAGTGTGCCTGACTATAGAGTCACCTATGACTAGTGTGTTGGGTACGTTGTTTTGCCTTATTGGCTGTGGTTGAGTGGCACACTGAGTCTGTGGGCTATGTGTCATTTGGGTTGTGTTGGGGGATGGAGGTTGCTTGCGCTTCTGCTTTGGAGGTCTCTGTTGCTTAGACAGATTATTATTGAGAGCCTCCACAAATGTTATTGTGTTACTATGTGTGGATTTTGGTGGTATAGATGTAGTGAGACTATGTGATGAGTGTGGTGTGGTGCAAATGTTTACCTTCTCCTCATGACTGTCAAGTTCAGTCTTGGTTGGAGAGAGCTTTACCTCCAGTTTGGCTAAATAAGTGCATCTCTCACAGGTTGTAGTGTTGGGTGGTAGGAGGAGAGGGTTGTCTGTGTACATGAGGCAATTTCTACATTGGCCCAAGATTCCCAGATTCATCAGATAGACAGGAGAGAACACTGGGAGCTGACCCTTGGACATGCCTGAATAAAAAACTATTTTCTTCTAGATAAGTGAGGAAAGTGAGTACAACGCTTTACCTTATATGCTTCCCATAAACACAATGCCCTTCTCTGCCAGCTGCCATTTCCTAGGGTTGTCATTGTGTTTTTTTCCCTCCTTGCTCTTCCCCATTTTCTAATTTTTCTACTGCCCCTTTTACATCCTTTGTATGATCAACTGAAGTGATAGTTTGCTGTCATGTTCCTGCTCTGGCAGTCTGGTACTGTTGATATGGCACTGACACATAAGCACACATAGCCTCAGACAGGCCTACCTGCTATTCCTGTGATATCTGATAATCTGCCACATACAATTTTCTAGCTGGTACCCTTTCACTGCACTTGACTAATGCCACATACCCCCATAATACAGTTTGACTACCTCACTTCACAATACATATCTGACTAGCAACAGATTACTTTTCACCACGGGCTGCCTGTTGTTGCACAGCAATGATATTAAAACCCCCTCCATGATGGTGATGTCTACTGTATGACAAATGCAATACAAGCTGTAAATAAACGAAGTGATCAAGACAGAACTTAACAGAATGACATTTACTTCACTTACTTTACCAGAGGCATAATAACTAGTTTTCAAAAAGCCCACTTTCAGAAGTGTCGACTTTCTTCAAGAGACAGTATCCAAATGAATATGTAGTAACAGAGTTTTTTCTTTTCAATAACTCAGCATAATCAATATAAAATTAACTAACAGTATATAATATACTATAAAATGTCATGGGTCAATAGACTAAAACTACAACACCTGCCTGGGTAAGGAATGTTCTAACAATGAATAATTCTCACCACTGACTGCACTAAACAATTATTTAGAAAATGTAAACAAACAGACACCAGCTTCACTGGTTCATTAACTGGGCAACACTTTCGACTTGTAACACAGAAAATAAGCAAATCCATGGAACTAAATCAATAAGAAGAAGTTTAAATGCATAATCTTCTCTCTTACTGTGCATAATCTTATTTTCCATTCATTTCTCAGATGCATTGTTTAAGTCATTTCAAGTTAAACATCTTCAGGGCACCGATGCAGAGCAGTTTGATTAGATCATAAATTCTTACTAAATAGAAGGAACAAAACAGCATATTCTGATTTAAAGCTCATCTTTTATATAACTAATAGTGTCATGAAGAACAGGATGATCTCAGAAAAAAAGAAAGTGTGAAAAACAGCAGTACACTAATTTCAGCAGTTATGCCACACATAACCAGGCAATTGAAAATAACACTGCTCTTAGAAGCAGATACTCATAACAGCTGCAGGAAACTTTTAGGGAGTTAAATAATAATGTGCCACAGCTTAGCTGTTCTGCATTTCATTATTTAACAAAAAAACAGAAATGGACATTTCATTTTAAAATGTGTTACCGTCTTCTTGTTCTTATTTCAGCTGCTCCCGTTAGGGGTCGCCACAGCAGATCTACTGTTTCCATTTCTTCCTGTCCTGTGCATCTTGCTCTGTCACACTAACCATCTGCATGTCCTCTCTCACCACAACCATAAACCTTATCTTAGGCCTCCCTCTTTTCCTGTTACCTGGCAGCTTCATCCTTAGCATCTTTTTCCCAATATACTCTGCATACCTCCTCAGCACATGTCCAAACCAATATAATCTTGTCTCTCTGGCTTTGTCTCCAAACCTTCCAACCTGGGCTGACCCTCTAATATACTTATTCCTAATCCTGTCCACCCTCGTCACACCCAGTGCAAATCTTAACATCTTTAACTCTGCCACGTCAAGCTCTGACTCCTGCCTTTTTGTCAATGTCACTGTCTCCAACCCATATAACATAGCTGGTCTCACTACCCTCTTGTAGACCTTCCTTTTCACTCTTACTGGTACTCGTCTGTCACAAATCACTCCTGACACTCTTCCCACCCACTCCATCCTGCCTGTACTCTCTTCTTCAACTCTCTTCCACACTTCACCATTACTCTGAACTGTTGATCCCAAGTACTTAAACTCATCCACCTTCCCCACCTCTGCTCCCTGCATCCTCACCATTCCTCTATCCTCCCTCTCATTCACACACAAATATTCTGTCTTAGTCCTGCTGACCTTCATTCCTCTTCTCTCTAGAGCATATCTCCACCTCTCCAGGGTCTCCTCCACCTGTTCCCTAATCTCACTACAGATCACAATGTCATCTGCAAACATCATAGTCCACAGGGACTCCTGTCTGATCTCGTCTGTCAACCTGTCCATCACCATTGCAAATAAGAAAGGGCTCAGAGCTGATCCTTGATGTAATACCACCTCCACCTTAAACGCATCTGTCACTCCCACTGCAGACCTCACTGCTGTCACACTACCATTGTACATATCCTATACCACTCTTACATACTTCTCTGACACTCCTGACTTCCTCATACAATACCACAACTCCTCTCTAGGCACCCTGTCATGCTTTTTCTAAATCCACAAAGACACAATGCAACTCCCTCTGACCTTCTCTGTTCTTCTCCATCAACACTCTCAGAGCAAACATCGCATCTGTAGTGCTCTTTCCTGGCATGAAACCATACTGCTGGTCATTAATTATCACCTCCCTTTTTAACCTAGCTTCCACAACTCTTTCCCATAACTTCATGCTGTGACTGATCAGTTTAATCCCTCTGTAGTTACTATAGCTCTGCACATCACCCTTATTCTTAAAAATCGGTACCAAAACACTTTTTCACCATTCATTAGGCATCCTCTCACTTTCCAAGATTTCATTAAACAATCTAGTTAAAAATTCCATTTCACTTAAACACCTCCATGCTTCCACAGGTATGTCATCCGGACCAACAGCCTTTCCATTCTTCATCCTCTTCATAGCTATCCTTACTTCCTCCTTGCTAATCCAATGCACATCATGATTCACTGTCCGCACAACATCCAACCTTCTCTCCCTCTCATTCTCTTCATTCATCAACCCCTCAAAGTACTCTTTCCATCTGTTCAACACACTCTCCTCGCTTGTGAGTATGTTTCCCTCATTATCCTTTATCACCCTTACCTGCTGCACATTTTACTAGCTCGGTCCCTCTGTCTAGCCAATCGGTACAGGTACTTTTCTCCCTCCTTAGTGTCCAACCTTTTATACAACTCTTCATACGCCTTATCCTTAGCTTTTGCCACCTCTCTCTTTGCCATGCACCTCATCTCCTTATACTCTTGTCTACATTCATCATCTCTTTGAGAATCCCACTTCTTCTTTGCCAAACTCTTTCTCTGTATACTCTCCTGTACTTCTTCATTCCACCACCAGGTCTCCTTGTCCTCCTTCCTCTTTCCAGATGTCACACCAAGCACCTTTCTAGCCATCTCTCTTACTAGCTCTGCTGTAGTTACCCAGCTATTCAGTAACTCTTCACTGCCACCCAGTGCCTGTCTTAACTCTTCCCTGAACATCACCTCACAATTACACTTTTTCAATGTCCACCATTTGATCCTTGGTGCTGCCCTCACATTCATCCTCTTCTTGATTACCAGTGTCGTCCTACAAACCACCATCCTATGCTGCCTAACTACACTTTCCTCTGCCACCACTTTACAGTCTCCAATCTCCTTCAGACTGGCCCTTCTACATAAGATATAATCCACCTGTGTGCATCTTCCACCACTCTTGTATGTCACCCTATGCTCCTCCCTCTTGTTAAAATATGTATTCATCACAGCCACGTCCATCCTTTTCGCAAAATCCACTACCATCTGACCTTCTGCATTCCTTTGCTTAACACCATACCTACCCATCACTTCCTCATCCCCTCTGTTCCCTTCACAGTCATCACCACTTCATCTAACTCACTCCAAAATTTTTCTTTCTCATCCATCGTACACCCAACTTGTGAAGCATATCCACTAACAACATTCATCATTACACCATCAGTTTACAGCTTCATAAACATCACTCTATCCGACACTCTTTTCACCTCTAAAACACTCTTAGCATACTGTTCCTTCAAGATAATGCCTACGCCATTTCTCCTCCCATCCACACCATGATAAAACAATTTGAACCCACCTCTGATACACCTAGCCTTGCTCCCCTTCCATCTGGTCTCTTACACACACAATATACCAACCTTCCTTCGGTCCATCATATCAGCTATCTCTCTCCCTATATCAGTCATACTGCCAACATTCAAAGTTCTGACCCTCACTATCACAGTCCTAGCCTTTATCTGCCTTCGGGCATGTCTTCTCCTCCTTCGGCCAACAGTAGCCCAATTTCCGCCAGCACCCTGTTGGCCAACAGTACTGGTGGCGGTCATTGTTAACCCGGGCCTCGACCGATCCGGTATGTATTTCTGTACTGTTTTCTGCATGTATGATTTGGCAAAATTTTATGCCGGATGCCCTTCCTGATGCAACCCTCCCCATTTATCTGGGCTTAGGACCGGCACAAAGAAATGCACTGGCTTGTGCATCCCCAGTGGCTGGGTTTTTAAAATGTGTTACAGTGAACCTTCTTAAAATAGTCAACCATCTATGGCTTTATAATTTTGATCAGATAAAAAAAATGTTTTAACACTATAAAATAATATGAAAAATGAAGTATTCCAGCATTTATCCATGATGAGGGTATATGTAGTGCTACGGAATCAGGTAGAATTTATTCATGCTTTGCCAGAGCTTCTTCATGCTTTGCTCTTGTGACAGCACTTTGCCAGGTATGACTAAGTTTCATCATTATAGACATTCCAGTATGGATTATTGCCTAAATATCTCCAAAGTAACTTTGTTTAAAAAAACTTAGTGTATCACAAAGGCAAGGCCTAACCCTCATTGTTGACTATTATCTTTACATATGTAATATTTGCTACTGTGAGTATAACTGAACTTAACCAAGATGAACTGCTCTTAGCCTTAGCCTGAGTAATACAGAAAAGAAGAGTTTGTGTAACAAACACATTGTACCGTTGTCAATGTTCCTAATATAGCAACAAGGTCTGGCTACCCCTCTGCCAAGGTACCTGTAGAATTTGTTTTTCTAAGTTATTTTACCTTCATGCCTGCTATCCATCAGCAATCCTAAATATGAAATGCCCATTTATTTGATGTCATCAAGAATTAACTTCAGGAAGTCATTATCCAGCCAACCGTCTATAGTTTTATATGCCATAACTTCTCACTTCCAAAATTTCGAACACCATATGTTCGAACTTGGAAGTTTGAAATATGACAACATCGAAACCTCAGAACAGAAAATTTTTTCCCAGGGAAAAAATTCGCTGTTCTGAAAAACACACACACACAACACAGGCACACCAAAAACCTAATAAACCTACACTAAACCTTACATACACAACTATCTATGCACTAACCTTAACCCAAACCCTAACCCTAAGGTCCATCACTACCACACACTTACCTTACCCGCACCCTAACCCTAAAGTCCGTCACTATCGCACACTTACCTTACCCACACCCTAGCCCTAAAGTCTGTCACTATCACACACTTACTTTACCCGCACCCTATCCCCAACATCCGTCAAACTCGCACACTTACCTTAACCCGATCTGTAACTTTCGTACCACAGTAGAGAAAATGTCGAAGCCACGGAAACAGCCAACCAAATAATTTTTCGGGGAAAGAATTCGTATTTCTGCAGCTTCGACATTTTCATTTTTTGAACTTCCCCGTTCGAACTTCTAGTCTTTGAACATCTTGACGGTTGATTAAATAACATAGACCCTATATATATATATATATATATATATATATATATATGTGTGTGTGTGTGTGTATATATATATATATATATATATATATATATATATATATATATATATATATGTTCACCCATGCCATTAACTCAG
Organism: Protopterus annectens; assembly: GCF_019279795.1. NCBI lineage: Eukaryota > Metazoa > Chordata > Ceratodontiformes > Protopteridae > Protopterus > Protopterus annectens. The sequence continues at coordinate 256,959,347 of NC_056748.1, read as the reverse complement.
GCTAATTCACAGACATGCTACCTCAAGGTATGTCTCTCAGCCCTTCAGCCCTTTCTGCTATGTTTTGCTGAGATGCCGCTCTTCTACTAGAAGTCAATAGTATATGAGAACAAGTGACCTTCCTCGTCCCCGGATGGGATCTCTGATGGCAGCCACTGTTCCTATTTTCTCTAGTTAGCTCTTCTATTAAATAGGAAGCTGGTCAATCTTGATCCATTTGGGCTGTTGTTAAAGCCTTACCTTTTCATGCTGTAGAGCCAGTAAGTCCTTTGAGAACATACAAGAGTTTACCTCATTGTCAGGGTCCTGGAGTTTGAAAGGAGAGGCAAGGCATGTTGCAATGAAACCTGCCTCTTTAAGCTGCAAGCAGAATGCAGTCCATATATATTTATTCTGTTAAAAATCATTGTAATGGATCCTAGGATGTATATGTCTGTTAAACTTGAGCAAGAAGAACGAGTAACTATCTATTTTATGTTTTTATGGCAGCTTTATATTTTAAAAAAATAAACACTTTAATGCTTTCAATGAAGTGTACTACTTTGATGTTTCTTGATAAGTCTGTTGCACATTAGAACTGCAATGAATATGATTTACTGGGTTACCTGGAAAATTAGAGATAGTTTCAAAATAGAACTTATTTAAAAAAGGTGGTCAAACACAGGAGTCTTGGGCTTAGAAATCATAAAATCAGCCATTTAAGATTAGCTATTTTATTTAACATTTGTTGACCGGGAAAGTCCGACTAGGTTCCACAGAGCCTATTTTCAGTGGAGGCCCGGGGAGAAATGCTCCAGATGCATGTCTTTGGAAATGTGGGAGGAAACCGGAGTACCCAGAGGAAACCCACACGAACACAGGGAGAACATGCAAACTCCACACAGAAGGCAACCCAGCCGAGAATCGAACCAGAGAACCTCTTGCTGTGAGGCGACAACGTTGACCACTACACCACTGCGCCGCCCAATTGTGTCATATTGCATTGTGTTATTCAAAATCTACAATAAATATACAAATTTAAGGATGTTGGAATTAAGCAACTCTTTAGTGTAAAGATCACTGTAATATTTTGGTCAGAAATTAATTCTTCAATGTATATGTGTGAAGTTTACCTGCACAAATGAAGGTTTTGGACCCAATGTTTTTGCTATGTCTTGGTCAGCCAAAAAAATACTAATTGTTTATTAGACCAA